>NW_022985212.1:98151-170239 GCF_010093535.1 Lindgomyces ingoldianus
TTCCTGAGATGAATGATGGGTTTGGATATGATGTATATGGGATGATTGATTGATTGTATTGATCGCGTTTATTTATCGATCCTTTTTCTGCTCTACTCGTGTTGCTCGGCTTTTTGTTTTGCCGATCCGAGTCCCTCGCGCACTTGCCCTATGCGCGACCAGCTTGCAACATGCTGCAATTTGCTGCAAATTGCTGCAAAATGCTGCAAAATGCTGCAACATGCTGTAAAATGCTGCAATTTGCTGCAACATGCTGTAAAATGCTGCAACATGCTGCAAAATGCTGCAATTTGCTGCAACATACTGTTCGAGCTTATTGCTCGTACTATGTAGCAGCTTTCGTCAAGCGTTCCTCCTGTCTTGACAGTAGGTGCGCATATCTAACACTACCTTAATTTTTTATACTCTAGAGATAAGATAATTACTAGTAAAATGTTCTAGTTTACTATAGTTGTAATAGTTACTAAAAGTTGTCTGTTTTTTAAGGGCAGGTGTCTAGCTAGGTTAACAGTGGGTAGCTAGGGTGGATTAGAGTACTAACATAGGTGTAGGTCAGGGTGCACTAGAATAGTATACTGCCTTAGAGGTATTACTAAAAACTTTTTAAGATTAATCTATAATAAGTCTAATATTAAAGTGTTAGGTGTAGTTAATAGTTTACTTTAAAATAGTAAAAGTGTTTTTTCTTTCTATGTTATAAGCTATTAGGTAGGCTACTATTATCTTAAAGAAACTCTTTTAAGTGTGTTTAAAACCTAATTTTAGTACTTTTAAGCTAAGTAGTATCTTTTTTTATAAGTAAAAGAACTATTTTAACTTTAATATAAACTTTTTAATAGCAGCACTAATAAAGAAAGCTTTAAAGGCAAAAAATGCTTCTTCTTTACCTATTTTTAAAGTTTAAAACACTTGTTACGCCTCTATCTCTTTATTACTAGTAATAAAGTAAGTTTATAAAAGCTTAATTATTTTGTTTATGTTTTTAAACTCAAAGTTATCTAATTTAGCTAGGTATCTAGGCTCTAGGTATTTCTTTATAATACTAGCAGTGTGTTCTTATACTAATGCTATGCGTGCACGCTTACTCTAATAGTAATCTAAATTAATATTAAGTCTATCTATAATAAAAGCTTACTATTATTTAAACATAGGTTTTTTACTATCTATAAGGTTCTTAATCTTAAGTGTACATTTAGTAAAGTAGCTTTAAAAGAGCGTAAAAGAGCTTAAAAAGTCTCTTACTATTAGTGTAGTAGAGGTAATTTAAGGCATTACTAAAAGTAATTTAGTAGTTAGTAGAGGTTAATTAAGACTAATAGTTTTTAATCTAGTTAGCTGTTTAATTTATACCTTTAATTAAACAACTTAGTCTTTAAAAGCTATGTTACTAGGGTTTAACTTTAAATCTAGTAAGTTTTTAGCTTTAGGTCTTATAAAAAAAGGTTTAGCTATTAAAGTTAGTAGTTATTTAGCCTTAGTAGTAGGCATTTTACCTTAGCTACAGCTAGAGCGTGTTTCTAATTTTAAACTAAGGTCTAAAAGTAGTTAAGAGTTAGGCATTAGTAGTTATCTTTAATTCTAATAAGTTATTAGTAGTTTTTAGGTTTTTACTTTAGCGCACTTTTTATAACTTTTTTAAAAGCAATCTTAATTATAGAGGATAGGAAATTCTAAACTTAAAGGCTTTAGTTAAGAGAAGGTCTTTAAGATCTTATTTATAATAACTAAATAATTTAATATAATAGTGTGTAAAAACTATAACCTAAACTAAATTAAACACTTTTTAGAGTTAGACATAGTTAAATAAATAATTAAATATAATATTATTAATAAAGCTGTTACTAGTAAAAGTAAGTTTTCTAATATAATGTAACAGCACAGGCAAGACATTAGGTTTAAATGCAGTAGGAATCTACTTAAAGGCATATAGGAGTGCGTGGGGATGTCAGATATGCGCACCTACTGTCAAGACAGGAGGAACGCTTGACGAAAGCTGCTACATAGTACAAGCAATAAGCTCGAACAGTATGTTGCTGCAAATTGCAGCATTTTACAGCATTTTGCAGCATTTTGCAGCATTTTGCAGCATTTTGCAGCATTTTGCAGCTGGTCGCGCATGGGGCAAGTGCGCGAGGGACTCAGATCGGAAAAACAAAAGCCGAGCAACACGAGTAGAGCAGAAAAAAGGATTAATAAATCAATACAATCAATCATCATCCTATACATCATATCCAAACCCATCATTCATCTCAGGAAGCCTAGAAACAGTGCTTCAATCTAACAGGGGACCCTAAACCTAGGAATGCTATTAACACCTATAGGCCTTATAAAAAAGGATATTAGAAAACTACTAAGCTAGCTACAGAGGCGAGGTGCAACTAAATACATAAAGGAATAGAGGTAACTGCAGGGGACAGGATTAAGTTATAGTCGAGGCCGATACAGGGACCCTTCAGATAGGTTCCGAGCGACCCAAGATGGAACGATTCGTGAGAATCGTTACAGGTAGTCGGGAATAGCATTGTGGTACTTGGCTAGCATTAAGCGCTAGCTGCATTTAGGTTTTTAGTGGAATTAAACACCATCCACCTCTAGCTGTTAGTAGTACATATGTAATAGACAGAGACGTTTTGCAAAGGCTCTGCAAGCTAGATTCTGTAATATTGTATGCATCTATATAGTTTATAGGTAGTCGGGAATAGCATTGTGGTACTTGGCTAGCATTAAGCGCTAGCCGCATTTGGGTTTTTAGTAGAATCAAACACCATCCACCTCTAGCTGTTAGTAGTACATAGATAATAGACAGAAACGTTTTGCAAAGGCTCTGCAAGCTAGATTCTGTAATATTATTTGCATCTATATAGTTTGTAGGTAGTCGAGAATAGCATTATGGATGGTACTTAGCTGGCATTAGGTGCTAGCCGCATTCGGGTTTTTAGTGGAATCGAACAGCACCCACCTCTAGCGGTTAGTAGTACATAGATAATAGACAGAAACGTTTCGCAAAGGCTCTGCAAGCTAGAGTCTGTAATATTGTATGCATCTGTATAGTTTATAGGTAGTCGAGAATAGCATTGTGGTACTTAGCTGGCATTAGACGCTAGCTGCATTTAGGTTTTTAGTGGAATCAAACACCATCCACCTAGAATAATAACATGTACAACTTTAGCAAAACAGGCTTTATTATAGGCTAAATATCTATTAACTATACTTGCGCTTAAAACTTTACTTTAAGCTCTAAATAACACTTTACAAATGTACTAGGCTAGTTTATGCTAACATAGCCTAGATTACGCTTAGCGCGCAAAGAATTAGCTATATTAGCTATAAATGCTATCTAAGAGGAAAATCCTTGCGCATATAGCTTAAGTATAGTCTTAACAATCACCCGCTTCTTATTATTGCCTAGCCTTTATAAGTTAGCTATAGAATTAGCTTGTAAAGGTTATCTAGCACTATAGTTATTTATTGTCTTTTAAGGGACTTTGTACAGTCGCCTACTAAAAGTGATTAGCCACTTTAGCGAGAGGCCTAGGCTATCCTACAATGCTTTAATTTTAATTAATTATAACTTAATTAAATTACCACCTTTGTTAATAGTTATAAAAGTAAATAAAACCTTGCGCAAAGAGCTATCTAAGTGTACTATTAATATAATATAGTAATTCCACCTTTACAGCGTCAGCGCTAGCAAAATTTTAAGTTATCTTAGCATTTCTAAGTTAACAGTTACATATAACATCCGCCGGCTACGCAAGCAGCCCCAGCCTATCTATACAAAAGCCCTGCGTACAAGCTAGCCTCTAAAGCTTAATAAACGCGCTAAGAGGCATTTAATTTGCTATGTAGTAAATAATCCCTTTGCTACGCTCTAGACTATTGCAACCCTGTCTAAGACCTACTGCTGTATCTATGCTAGTACTATAAGAAGATACCTTATAAAACATAAGTACTACGCCTTCTATCTATGTTGCAAGCCTTAGCTTTTAGCTATACATAAAAAAAAACAACTCTGCTTTACTTAAATCTATTAATATAATAAAAGCAATAATGTAGCTTGCGTAGCCTATTATAATAAAGCAACATTTAAAGTTAGCTTAGACACTAGACCTCTATATATACGTTAGCAGCATAGAAAAGCGTACAAGAGTTAGTACCTAAAGCCTATATTTAAGTCTAGAAGGACTACAGTCTTTGTATTTAGTGTAATCTCTTTTAATTTTAAATTAGAGTTGTTTATTACCTAAAAAGGTAAGCAAAATAATGCTAGCAAATACTACTAAATTCTGCACGACGTTAGCATCCTATTCTATAAGCAGCTTACAGAGAAACGCGGTATTAGCATATAGATGTAGGATACAACCTCTATTTATACTGCAAAGGCTACCTAAAAGTGTATAGACAACTATAGCATAATATAAATAGATTAGCCTCTATAAAGTCTTAATTTAAATCTAATTAAGAACCTTTAGCAGATTATAAAGCTCTGCTATCAGATATGCGCACCTACTGTCAAGACAGGAGGAACGCTGGACGAAAGCTGCTACATAGTACAAGCAATAAGCTCGAACAGTATGTTGCAGCAAATTGCAGCATTTTACAGCAAATTGCAGCATGTTGCAGCATTTTGCAATATTCTGCAACAAATTGCAGCTGATGATGATGATGTCTTTACGAGCAGATTATCCTTCCTTTCTAGGAAGAAAGTGGCTAGTCCCGATTAGGAAGGATAACGGGCTTTGCTTAGAAGGTCTTAGCAGCGCCAATTATATTTAGAGGGAAAAACCACGCAGCAGAAGTGATTTTAACACCCCTGACCGCGTTGTCTTCAATCACGATAGGGAAAAAAGAAGGCTAGATCAAGCATGTAGCAGAGCAGAATAATTACTTAAAGCTTAAAAACGTAGAACAAAAAAGCTTTTTAGTTATTTGATTTTCTACCAATCAGATCAATAACCAGCTTATATCCAGACTAATAGAAGAGAGGGCTTAGCGGTAGAGATAGTGTATTATTTAATTACGTCCGGCTCTAGCCTAGAGGGCACTAGTGCGTTATTACCTAAGCGCTTCCTTAGTGATGGCTTAACTCCTTGTAGCTCTTACATGCCTTCTGCTCTACTATCTAGCGTAGTTGTTACATATCCCCCTAATTATAATTTATAGCAAGCGTTCTTAAAGTCTCTTCTTTAAGTGTTTAAAGTCCTTTTATTAGCAAGTAAAGTAGAGCCTGCTATTATGTAGAGTTAGTATTAAGTGTCTCTTTTCTACTATTGTCTTTATAGTTCTAGGTTCCTATCTTTTTTCTTGCTCTAGGCGGCCTGTTGCTATTACGTACCTAACTATTATCTTTACTATGTTAATGTCTAGCAACTATTCTACTAAGTCTGCTAGTGCCTTTCTCTTTAAAAAGAAGAGGAGGTTTCTTTTTCTAGTCTTTATTTACTAAAGCATTTGTATTTAGAGTGTGTTCTATCTACAGCATTAGAAAAAAAAAGTGCTAAATAGTTTTTTCTACCTAACTACATATGCACATGTTTAAGTCTGCAGCTTCTATTTAGTATAGGTATGTGTTTAGCTGTGTTATTCTAGTTTATAATTATGCTAGTATTTTTACTTCTTGCTAGGTTAAGGTGTTATAGAGCTTCTTAGTGTGTTTTTTTAGTAGAGCTATGTCTATCTTACGCAAGTATTTTCTTACTCTTGTTAGTAAGTTTTTTCTTTATCTCTAGATTTTTACTGTAGTCCTAGTTACTGTTAACCTTACTTAGTAAAAAGGTCTAGTTAGCACACTGCTCTCTGCTGTAGCTTTTTTTACTGCTTTCTTAGCCTTCTTTACTAAATTATTACTTCCTGCTAGGCACTATACTATATGTACAGAGCACTGCCTTTCCCTTAGTGCCTAAGTTATGTTGTAGATCTGTTTAATGCTAGCTTAGCTAGACTAATCCTGCAGTTAGTGTATTACCTGTATAGCTACTTAGCTGCTAGTAAGAATAATAACCTAGTCTACTGTCTAGCATGTTAGAAGAGAGGTTAGCGCTGCCGCTATTGCTGCCAGCTCTGCTGTGTAGGGGTTTTACTCTGTCCTAGGCTCTAAGGTGAAGGACAAGGTAGCAGCTTAAGTAGGCGCTCCCCTCCGCGTGTTGTCTATTGCCTTCTATCCCTACTATACTAAGCTAGACAGATGCGCTTATTACAATTCTAATACTATTACACTAGTTAGCTAGTGTTATAGCCTTTACTTAGTCTAGTTTAATTATTGCTAAGATGTAATAGTTTTATAGCTACACACTATGCAAATTAATTATTTTTATTTAGTTAGTATTAAGCTTCTCTAGCTATTCTATAATCTTCTACAGCAGTAATTAAAACTGTTAAAAGCTTATAATATTAAATTTTAATATAAAGTTTATTTTTAGCAGCATGTAGACATTAATCTACATCTTAATAGCCTTTACTGTGTGGCGTTTATGCACTGTCTGTAGACTTACTTCTGCCTCTGCTACAGCTGCAGTAACTATCTAAAAGCAGCCTATAACAGCTTAAGCTTCTATTTTCTATATTCTATTTATTACTTTTATTAAAATTATGCTGCACACGTGCATCTATACACTTAATGCGTAGTCTACTACTAGAGCTACTGTTAACTTAAAAAGCTACTAGGCTATAGCAGAGAAGACTATCTATAACTGCCTTAGCGCTAGGGCTGCTCTTAGGCCCCTTGCTGCTGCCCTTGCTATGTGCTGCTTATATCTTAGCTCTACATCTATAATAATGCGTAGAATTTTAGCTTCTGTTGTTAGTTTAACTAGCTATTCTTTAACACTTACTAGTCTTATACTTATTTTACCTTTATTTTTTATAAAGTGTATTAAAGTAGTTTTATCTTTTTTAAAAGTTGCTTTACTTTTCTTTTTTTACTTTATTACTTTTTTAATAATGTTTTAACATTTTATGTAATTTTTTTTTAGCTAAAAGTTTTATTACCTAAGCGTTGTAGTTATCTATAAAAGTAAATAAACTACTATAAGCATTAATCTAGTGTTAGACTAGATTAGTGTTAAAAAAAAACAAGATTAAAAAAAAAGAAATCTCTGTAAAAGCCCTGCCTAGGGCAGCAGTTTCTCCTTAGACGTGTAGCTATTAACTGTAATAGTTGCTGTATAATTAGAGCAAAAGGCGTCTATCTATTATACTAGGCCTAGTAGTATCCCTCTAGCACAGAGCCTCTAGGTTAGCCTGTCTTTACATACTCTATTATATGCCCCTTTTATGTTAAAGCTTACTAGACTTAGCACTCTTCTAGATCTTTATGCGTTGTAGATGTGTTCTTATAACATTAATAGCACTTCTTTTACTAATTACTATTTTCTTTTACTAAAGTAGTTTATAGAAAGTAACTTGTATGTTTTTGTTATATATAAGATTTTTTTTACTATAACAGCTTTAAGGATCTTGCTAAGAGTTAATAGTAAAGAGATAAGTCTTTATAACTTTACTACTTTATAGTTGCTTTTTTTAGCTTTTTAAGCAGGACAATCTAAGCGTTTCTCTACTATGCTAGGATAACTCCCTTCTCTAGTAATGTTTAAAATAAAAGTAAGATCCTCTTTTTTGCAACTAGCTATAGCTGCCTCTATACTATAACTAGAAGCCTATTATTGCCTAGTGCCTTCTACAGCTTAGCTGCAAATAGACAGCATTCTATTTTGTCTATAGTTAGGTTAGGCATGCTAACTAGGCTACGTTGCTAGTGTTTGCTCTTATTCTTAATAGTGTTTAGAAGCAGTAGAAAGAACAACTACAGCAACTTATCTGCTATCTTTAGATTTTCTTCTATGCTTAATTTATTAGTTCTTTTTAAAAAGGTTATTTTATTAAACATTACAATACTATTTAGCTTAAAGTATCTTATAGCTTTCTAAATGTTAGCATTATTTACTAAAAAGTTCTTCTAGTAGGTTCTGCACTATTGCTGCGTTGCGTTGTAAAATTCCTTTACTACTGCCTTTACCTATTGTTCTGTCTCTATACTTGTTCTTCTTACCTACTGTTCTACTTTTGCCTTGTTTCTCTAGTGCATATATACTCTTTATAACTGTGTAAGGTTTACAGTCTACTATCTTTTTACATATAGCAAGGGCCTAGCTCTTAGGGTTAGCTTGTAGACTGCCTTTATTGCTGCTTCTATTAGCCTATCTATCTGTTACTATATACTGCCCTCTATTAGTTTAGCTTTCAGAGTTTTTTTAACTCTTATTTATATTACTTTTTATATGTTACGGTCTACGGTTGGACCAGCGTAACTCCACCAGCAGTGCTCCACAATCTAGCTGGATTGGGACAGGGTTCGCTTACAGACTAATCGGAGGACACGGAGGCAGCGCAGCTGCCCGACATCACGGAAGAATGCGTCGTCCAATAAGGGGACGGGCCGCGAATCCAGGGAGTCAAGGGGAGCTCATGGGAGCCCCCCTTGGCGGGCTCCTACAAGCTCCCGCCAACTCCCCTTAGCGTCCCTAGCACATGTATATAGTTCCTACATTAAACAACTTTTAAAAGGTGTGTGTAACATTTAGTTTATTTTTTACATAGACTAAGTAGCATTTAGCTTTCTAAAGAGCTGCAATACTATTTATCTATCTTGCACTATATATACTTCTAACCCTGTCTAACAGGACTGTTTAACCCTAGCCTCTCTACTGCTGCACATAGGGCAAACTATAATCTAGTCACCCTAAGAAACCCTCTATTAGCCCATTAGCCTGTACGTAGGACTGTACACTCTACTAGATTAGCCTCTACTATCTGTTCTACTTTCTCTAGGAATACTATAAGACCTAAGTGCTTTCTAAAGTAAGAATTATAATATTAAACACTACTCTCTTTAAAAAGTATAAATACTTTATAACATAACTTAAATTCTAACATAGCCTATGCTGCGCTATTAGGATCTATAGAAATTCCTACCTAAAGTAAAGCTGTTCTAGCAAAATAGATTAACGCAATCTAGGACAACATTAAAGAACTCTAGTAAATTAGTAATAAGGTTAGTAAATTATTAAAACTTAAGTAAAAAATTACTAACTTCTACTAAAAAGTAGTAGAATTATAAAACTTTTTTAAACCTTTAACTCTCTAAGAAGCAACTAACTAAGCCTATTAAATATATAAACTATAAGTAAAATTAGTAAAGATTTAGAACATCTTAATAAAAAAAGTAAGTAATATAGTAAAAAAGACTTTAAAACTAGCTCTTTTAAAGCTTTTTAAAGAATTATTTAAGAACCTTTAACTATTTTTTACAAAATGTTACCTTTATATGTAATATAATAAAGAAGTATTCTAGACTAACACAGAAATAATATCCTAAATAAAACTACACTTAGAAGGCCCCCCTATAATTTAGTTCTAACTTTATACAGACAATTAGATAAACTTTAGAGTAAATAGTAAAGCACTTACTTTTAAAATAAAAAAAATATTTAGTAGTATTAAAAATTTTAAAGAAGCCTTAATAGCTATTTATAAAACTCTTAATAAAAAAAAAATTATAGCTAATAAGTTAAACACTATAAAATAAAAAACTAGCCTAGTCTAGAACTACACAGCACGCTTTAGAGAACAGCTAGCTATCTGCAGATAGACAGACTAGAAGGCTCTCTGCTGCATGTTCTATAATAGATTAAGTAAAATAGTAAAAGATAAATTTATACACAGTAAAAAACTAACTACTTTTAAAAACTTTATTACATAAGTAACAACTTATAATAATTATTATAAAAAGTGTAAAAAAGAAAAGAAATAAAAAGAAACTTTTTAAAAACTAGAGTTTATTCTTAAAAAAAAAAGCTTTTATAATATAATAAAAAACTAATAGACCTTAGTTATATAAAGCATATATAAAGCCCCCTTTTTAAGAAGAGCTAAGTTCTAGAACATAATAAGCCGCCTTTAATAAAGGAATAATAAAAGTAGCTAAAGAATAAGGCCTGCTTAAACTATAAAAAAGTAGGATATTTCTGTTAAAATTACCTAGACTTTTAGAAAGAGGAGAATAAAAATACTACTATAATAATAAAAACTATTACTGCTAAATACAGCCTTATAAATAAAGAAATATTAAAAAGACTAAATAGTAAACTTTACTAGTAATATAAAAAAAACTATTTTTTAAACAACTACTTAAAAGTATATTAAAAAGTAGTTATTTAAAACTTTAGTAGCTTTAATATAGTGTTATAAGACCTTATAATTTTTAAAAAATATAAAGAAAAGACTTAGATTTAAGAATATATTATAAATATTTAAAAAAAAAGAAAAATAGTTTCTTTTTTAAGACTAGACCTCTAGCACTTTAGTAAAAGAACTCTTCTAATAGTTTTAGAAATGTAAATGCTAAAAGTGCAGTCTATAACATAACTACTTAAGTTATTACATAGTCTTACTTTACTAAATAAACATTAGTAATAACTACCTTACATTTAACATTATATAATAAATAGCTAAAGTTAAGTATAATATTATAAATAAAAAAAAGTAATAGTAGTTCTTTATTAAAATTAAAGATTAAAAACTAGAAGGACTAGGCAGACCTGCTAGGTTTAAAGTCTTAAAGCTAGTACCTAGGAAGCCTAAGACACTGCTTTTAAGCCTTATAATTAGCAGAAAAGCTTTAGTAATGTAAGAAAGCTATAGTTAGTGCGCACTCTATAAAAATAAAAACTATAGCACTAATAATTACTAATAAAAAGAACACCCTGTTTAGATAGTATAAACGTAGAAATACCTACAGTAGACTTAGAAGAGCCCCCTTAATATGTTACATAGACCTAATAATTGTCTATACCCCTAGTACTAGTGCACGCAACAATACTGCATTAAACACTAGAACAATAAGCATAAAATAGGCTAGTAGCCTACATAGAAAAAGAACCACAACAGATGCCTATAGTAAGAGACAGCCTTAGCCTGCAAAACTACAAACTGTTACACCTGCTAAACAGCTCCCCTACACAAGCAGAAGGGATAGGCAGCGTGTAAAAAATAAGATAACTATAGGTTCTACTATTTCTAGTAGAAAGCAGTAAGAAAAGAAGACTACCTAACATTATATTATCTAGTTAAAGATTATAAATATAAAGTAGCTAACTACTATAATTAAGAATATTAAATTTATAAAAAAAAAAAATAAGTTTAATAATAACTTATAAAACATTAACTCTTATTTTTTTCTTAATAAAAAAGTTAAACATAATATATTAGCAATAATTACAGTAGAATAAGGGGTAGGACACAGTCTTATAACTACTTTTATGTACAAAGGATAGCCTAGACTAGCTCTTATAGACAGTAGATGCACCTTTACTGCTATTAATAAGAATTAAGTAGATAAATAAAGCATACTATTCTACATAAAAAAAAACCTGTTTAAGGTAACTCTTACTAACACATTATTAATTAAATATAGTAGAGGATAGATTAACTTAAAAACTTATAAAAAAGACTTTAAAACCCCTAACATAAAGAACTAGAGGTCTATAAATATACTCTAGCTAAAAGGTAAGTATAACATAATTCTAGGCTATAACTAGCTTAGAACTTATAATTTTGCAATTAACTAGAGAACTATAACTATAGAAACCCCTAACAACTATGCACACATAACCTAGTTAGCATGCTATAATAACTATTACCTAGTCTATAAATAAGTAAAACAGGGTAGTAGTTACTACTTTAAAAAAAGAAAACTCTAAAAATTCCCTTACTAAAAGCTAAAAGCTTAAGTAATAAAAATAATAAAAAAAAAACTTAAAAAAGTTTTTTATAAAAAAATTAAAGCTAATAAGAATGTAAAATAAATTAGCGTTATTTAAATTTAAAAAGAAGGCTGCATTCTAACTAAGTATAAAGATTATAAGAATATATTTAAGACACTAGAGAACCTAGAAGAGCTACTACTACACTAGCCTTAAAATTACACTATTAACTTAATAAAAGATTATGTTGAATAGGCTCTGACAGCTAGCTGCTTATAGTATGAGCACTTAAGTAGCAAGAGTAAGAGTGGTGTACAGTGTGCACAGCGTATAAGGTAGGTAAGGTGAGGGCAACATGTTTCTAGTTCTATTGCTCTTGTCTTTCCTCTGTACAGAGGAAAAGGGGGATATCTAGATGTTCGCGCACAGAGGTTCGCGCACGAGCATTATGTGACATAGATACGTGATCCTGCTTGTGCGCGATCGTTTGTATCTAGGCCGCGACGCTGCTGCTGCGTACAGACACTAGCAACTTTTCTTTTTGTCTAAAAAGTTGCCTTCTGTACGCGTTACCTCCCTTCTGTCTGTGTAGGTCTATCTAATTATGTTCTGCCTTTACTCCACCCCATTTGTTAGGACTTGCCTTAGTAATGCTATGCGTTAGGATAGGCTAGTTGCGCTATGTAAATAGCTCTTCTTTTCTTTATCCTTTGCTTTCTAAGCCCTGCTGTATAATCCTCTAGCTCTTTTCTCTTTTTTTTTTTGTACAGTGCTAGCAGTGACAGATCTTTATAATAAGAAAGATAATTACGTATAATATAAAAAAAAAACAAAATAAAATAAAGGGAAATAGGCCTTATACAAAGGCGTTGTTAGTCTAGTTAGTCTAAGGCATCTTTGCGCACAGGATCTAGCTGGTCCACAGATGCTTCTATCTGGACAGAGAGGCGGTTAGTTAGGACTAGTGATTAAAGAGCCTAGTTTAGTGTTTTCTTTATACATGCATCTGCTAGGTTGTCTTTACTATTAATCTACTTAATCTTAGTAATTTCCCTCTTCTTGTACAATTTGTAGAGTGACATAATGTTAATTATAAGTTGCTTTTTGCTAGTAGTGCCTAGCTTAACAAGGCAATTATATAAAGACCTTAAATCTGTGCAGATCACTACTAGAATTAGTAGCAGTTTAAGCGTTTATATAATTTACTATAAAGTTGTACTAAAAGCAATTGCATTGTTAAACCCTCTAACTATTCTGTATAGTTTACTAGCAAAGACACTCCTAGTTACTCTTTTACACTTAGTAGAATTCTAGTGTATAATGTTGCCTAGTATTTTAAAGCAGTTGCTTTACTTTATATAGTCCTTATTACCTAATATAATTAAGAATCCTAGCTGTAAGCTAAGGTCTTTATTGTTAGTAAATAATCTATCTATAAAGATAAACAGCTTTGCATAATTAAGCTGTAATAGTAGGAAGGTAAGACTACGCTTACTATTGTCTATCTGCTATTAGATTTGTGCGTTAAGTGTGTTAATGTTATTATGCAAAGAGTCTGTAGTTTGTGCAGTAATAAAGAGGTTAAATGCTGCCTCTAGTTAACACATAGATGTAATGTATGCCCCTCTTGCATGTTGCTTAACATATTGTTATGCAGCATCCTTGTCCTCTAGGTTAATTATATAAAGGTAGCTTACTTGTCCCTTCTAAGTAAAAACTACTATGTTGTGCGTAAGCTTAATCCTTCTGCTGTTAGACTTAATAGGCTGCTTCTTTGCTAGAATAGTCTTGCCCTTTACGCAGAACTTTGCTTTCTGCAGTTCTTTCTCTTCTCTTTGCGCAAAATCCTTTATTATAATGCTTAAGGTGTTATCTGTCTGTAGGCTAGTAATACTAAAAGTGTGCTCTTCTTTATTAGTAATTAAAAGGTAAGGGTTGTATAAAGAGATGTGCATGCGCAGCTTTTCTTTATAGTAGTTATAGTATGTCTTAAACTAATACAGTCCTAATTTAGCAGCTCTATACAAGGGTTGTACAACCTAGAGTATTGTATTTAGTAGAAAGCTCTGGCGCATCTTCTTTAGTAGCTTTGTGTACAGCGTGCGCATAAGCTTATCTGTTAATTAGATGTATGCTTATGTAATATCACGCAGTTTAAAATGCATTCTGTACATAGCTCTTAGGCTTGCTCCTATAGCTAGGAGTAGTCTCTAGCTTATCCTCTAAATAGTTAGTGACTAGGTAAGGATTTCTCTCTTCTTTTTGTCTAAGTGGCTAGCAAACACTAGGCAGGATTTCTTATATAGTTAGGTTGTTTTGCCTTTTACTTTTTGTATAAGGCAGAGGTTAAAAATCTAACCTTTATGCCTTGTTAGGTTGTACGCTATAACTTTAAAAGTGCTGTTAGTAATTAGGGTGTCTATCTCTATGCAGTCTAATTCCTTAAATAGTTCTCTAGGTGTAGTAATTACACTGTCTGTACAGAGCTTAATAGACAAGGCCTAATTATCCTTCTTCTTTTAGGTTAGGAATACCTAGTCTAGACTTTGTGCAGGTTTCCTTTGCCTTTTACTTCTCCTAGTATCTATATCTTCCCTTTGCACTAGTGCGGCATTGCTATTCTAAGGGGCTTAGTCTGTAGTAGGCTCTAGTTCTGCCTCTGCAACATTCTTGTAGGGCTGTTCTCTCTTCCTCTTCTTTAGAGGATCCCTTTGTATAGAGATTAGTTTATCTAGGTTATCTATTGCAGGTAGGTTGTCTTTTTTTTTTTCTTTATAGTACAGTTTAACCTGCGTACATTAGAGCTTTAGTAGGCTATTCTCTCTTTTAATAATAATGTCTCTCCCTTTAATGCTCTTAATCTTGTATAGGCTAGTCTAGCCTTCCTTCTTTCTCCATGCTATAATCTTTAAGCTAAGGGGGAGGTTAAGAACTTTATGTGTTGTAGGGCTATTGCAGGTGTTAATTGCACAATTAATGTTTACTTTTATACAGTCCTTTTAAAGTATCTTTATTGCCTTTTGTACAGCGCTTGCTTATGTAATAATGTCTAGTAATAGTAGAGAGTCTAGGTTAATTCTTAGGTATGCCCTAAAGACTAGCAGCGTGGGTACTAGACTGTGTGGGCCAGCTGTGTTGTTTAGAGCCTTAACTGCTATCTACAGGATAGCCTTATTATCTGTACAGTCACCTAGCTTAGTCTTTAGGATGTTAAACGCTTGTTAGAGAGGTGTGTGCGCGCGCTTAACCTTTCTAACTGCCTAATGTGCTTCTACAGGCATCTGCCTGCATGTAGCTCCTATAATTTTTACATAAGCTTAAAAATCCTTTAAAGCAAAGTTTGTACTAGGGTTATGCACAATGTAGTCTAGGGGTCCTTAATAGGTGTTAATCTAGCATTTGCACAGTGCATCCTAGGTATCTTGTGCAGACATGGATTTTAGGAATGTGGCAGCCTAAAATAATGTGTCTATATTAATAACATATAAGACATCCCTATTATTAATTTGTATAACGTTAATAACAACTTTATAGTTAAAGTAGGTGTTATTTTTAATTATAAACTTAAATCTTTGTAGGGCCTAGTTATATAATTAGCAGAAGTAGCAGAACTTCTTAATCTCTTCTAGCACTGCGGCATTAATGTTGTGGCTGGCGCTAGTTAGCATCTTCTAGAGTCTCTCTGTGCAGGGGTGTCTAAATTAGTGGTAGAGGCGGCAGAGTTTTAATTTAGTAAAGAAAGACATAGATTCTTTCTTGCTAATGTTAAAGAAAGGGTGTCCCTATTTTTATACAATAGGTACAGTAGTTTTGTCTTTGCGTATAATAACATTTAGAATGTTATTAAAGTATGCCCTAAGTTAGTTAGCATCTGCTAGTAATAGCAGGAATAGTGTTAGAGTCTCTAGGATGTAGTATGTAACTAGACTAATTAGGTTCTAGATTTATATAGTACTAATTAATCCTTTTAGTGTCTAGCCTTTAAAGCTAATATCTGTTTAGCTAAGTGTCTAATTAATTTCTGTACGTAGGTTCTCTTGTACGTACGCCTTAAGTTAGGACTTGCTAACAGTAGAGATCTTTACTGCGCCTGTGTCCTATAGTTCGCCTTAGTATACTGTACAGTATTAGTTGTTAAGGATAAACTGCTTAGCATATTCCTTAGGTTTAATGCTGTAGATGTCCTCTCCTGTTGCACAGTGTAAATAAGCAGTAGAGGTGAGGTAGTTAACAGCTTCTTTAGCATCCTTACCCTTCTATTCTATTTTCTTTGCATTATGTAAATTATTCTCTTTCTTAGGGTAACCTTTAAAGTTTTAGATGTACAAGGTGATAGCTTTATATAATAGAGTCTTATTATAGAAATTTTTGTATAAGGTGACGTACTAGTTCTTTGCTTACATACAGTTATTGTAAAGGTGGTTTAATAACTAACATCCTTCCTTGTAGTAGACAAAGCACTTCTTTGTCTGCGTGCAGTTGTCTCTAGATTGTGGCCTAAACCTAGATAGAGATCTTCTACATTGTCTTTTTCTATGCAAAGGGAAGCTTCCTTCTTGTTGTGCAGACTCTTGTTGTGCAGAGTTATATTAGTAGTCTGTGTAGTATGCATTAGGCAGTTTCTAGAGGTATTAGTTTGCCCTTTAGTCTATAGTAACTTAGAGTAATGCCTGTAGGTTGCTAAATAAGGCTTTGCATAAGGGTTTAATAGTAAACATAGCATGTTCTAGTTCTAGTTATCCTTAACAGGCTTGTATAACAGCAGTGTGCAGTAGAACATCTTCTTAGAATTCTGTTCTTAGTGCCTTTTATATAAGCGTAAGCTTGTTAATTATTATTTTAAGAACTTTATGCAAACTCTTATTAGAGTTCTCTTATTAGTATTATGCAAAGGTTATTATTATCTAGTCTGTCTAGTACTAGCTATAGTTTACATTAGTGTTAAAGTAACTGCTTAAGGTGTTGTACAAATGCTTCTAGTTATGTCTAGGGCCTATGTTGTGCATATAGTACATATTTGCCTGACCTTCTAGGATATCTAGAAAGATGTCTGTGTACTAAGTTTCCTAGATATCTAGCTGTTAACATAGATTAATAAAGATTCTTATTTTATCTATAAAGATGTTATATAGTTAACCTATGTAGTTGTTATCCTTCTTTTATGCTTTTTAGAATTGTATAATTTTGTCTGCTAGGAGTTTTTCTTTAGCAGTTTCCCTTTAGGGTGGAAGTTTGTACAGGCTGTGATATGGTATAGATTGTGCAGGTGGTATCGGTGGTGCATACACTACTGCAGGCGGTGGTGTGTACGATTGAGGGTGTGGAGCAGGCGTTGGGTAGGGTGGCATGTATTGTTCGTACGGTGATTGGTGTAGTGCTGGCTGAGGTGTAGGAGCAGGTGATGCTAGTATGTTTAGTGTTAATAGCAGCATTGTGTTTAGTCTGCTTCTGTGCAGAGCCTTATACAGCAATAGAGGTTACGTACAAAGCCTTTCTAGTGCAATTGCCTTCTCTTGTGCTATATTGTACAGCTTCTAGGCTTAGGTACTTTTAGTGCCTAGCTGTGGTGTGATTCCCTTGTCCTCTAGCACTTATATAAGCTCCCTTTTAAACGCGCGGCTAAGTGCTAAGAAGTCTTGTAGTGTCTATCTTTTAAAATCCTTTATGTACATACTTAGAAGGGTAGCGCCCTTCTAAGTTGTTATGCGTAGATTAGCAATTACGCAACCTGTGTATAATTAAGTCTGTAAGCTTGTTAGAGCCTCTAACATGTTAATCTTGTTATTCTAGTACTCTAGGCTAGTCTTGTTCTGTAGTGTTGCCTCTAATATCCCTATGTCCTTTGCAAGTTGTTTGTATAATAGGAATTGTTCCTTATTCTTCCTATTATCGCGTAGAGTTGTTAGTTGCTAATGGGATTCTATTATAATAGTATAGTTAATTGCTTTTCTAGTAGATTGCGCGGGTACTGCTGTTGTCTAGCTGCTAGGTTGTGCAGCTTTAATGGCTTTAGTGTGCGCCTTACACTATCTCCTCTTTACTTTGTACAGTAGCAGAGCTTGCTGTGTGATGTAAAGAATTAATGTGCTATTGTCTAGCTGCTAGGTTGTGCAGCTTTAGTGGCTTTAGTGTGCGTCTCACACTATCTCCTTTTTACTTTGTACAGTAGCAGAGCTTGCTGTATAATGCAAAGGATTAATCTGCTATCCTAAGGGATAAGTAACTAAATAAAGTACCTTGCAGGGTGTAGGTGCTTTGCTGTTACTCTTCCTAAGAGATAGGTAACAAAACAAAGTACCTTGTAAAGCGTAGGTACTCTGTTGTTACTCTTGCTAATTTGCAGTTAATTAGATTAACTACTAATTAGTGTTAAATAGGCTCTAACAGCTAGCTGCTTATAGTATAAGCACTTAAGTAGCAAGAGTAAGAGTGGTGTATAGTGTGCACAGTGTACAAGGTAGGTAAGGTAAGGGCAACATGTTTCTAGTTCTATTGCTCTTGTCTTTCCTCTGTACAGAGGAAAAGGGGGATATCTAGATGTTTGCGCACAGAGGTTCGCGCACGAGCATTATGTGACATAGATACGTGATCCTGCTCGTGCGCGATCGTTCGTATCCAGGCCGCGACGCTGCTGCTGCGTACGGACAGATTATAATTTAAAAACCTATAAGCTTTACCTCTTAACAAAGATACAAAAAAAAGCTTTATAAGAATATATTAATAAAATGCTAGTATAAGGCTATATCTAAGAAAGCTACAGCCTAGTAGCTTTAGCTATAGTTTTTATAAAAAAGAAAAAAAGAAAAATCTAAGTCTATAAAGACTATAAAACTCTAAATAATAATATAATTTAAAATTAGTTTTCTCTACTAATTATATAAGATATTATAAACTAATTAAAAGGAACTTAGTACTTTATAAAGTTTAATATACAAGATAAATTTAATAAGATAAAGATAAAAAAAATAAATAGCTTATAGCATTTAGAACTTTATAAGAACTTTATAAATTACTAGTAATGCTGTTTAGCTTAATAAACGCCCTAGTAATATTCTAATAAATTATTAATATAGCTCTTAATCTATACTTTAATGTCTTTACTTTAGTATATCTAGATAACGTTCTTATCTATTTAAAAGATACTCTAGAAGATTATGTACAAAAGGTATAAAAAGTCTTAGAATAGCTTAGAAAGTATAGACTTTACTTATAGCTCTTTAAATATAAATTCTATGTTACTAAAATAAAGTATCTAGAGTTTATAATTAATAGTAAAGAAATAAAAATTAACTTAGCTAAAATATAAAAGGTACTTAAGTAGCTAAAACTAATAATAGTTAAAAAAGTAAAAGAATTCCTAAAACTTTTAGGCTATATTAGATAAATAATTAAAGACTACTTAAAAATTACTATACTATTAACAAACACTATAACTAAGAAACAAGTAATAGCAAAATTTGTCTAGACCTTATAAATAAATAAAGCATTTATAGTGTTAAAACAAGCTATAATAGCTAAACTAGTGCTAAGAATGTACAACCTACAGTTAGATACTAAGATCTATACAGACGCATCTCTAGAAGCCTGTAGAGCCGCGTTTTATTAGAAGCAGGAAGATAGAAGATAGCACCTAGTTGTGTACTATTCTGCTAAGTTCTCTAGACCTAAAGCAGGTTACAGCATACCTAATAAAGAACTAAAAGTAATATTAAACGCTGTAAAAGCATAGGCTATAGAGCTATATAAAATAGTAAAGCTATTTTATATTATAACTAACTATGTAAATTTAGTTACATTTTTAATAGTAAAGAAACTCTTACTAATGCACATAAGATAAGTAATAGAGCTTGCCTAGTTTAACTACATTATTAAGCACATTCTAGGAACACAGAACTAGTAGGCTAACACTCTTAGCTAAAGGCTAGATTACTTTAATAAAAAAAAAGAAGGAACTAAGAAGTTTACACTTTTTAAGAAGACTAACAAAGAATAGATCTATAATAGGCTCTAACTTATAAAAAAATTCTATATGCTTATAGCTAGTAAGTAAGAATAAAAGAATCTAATTTAGGAATATTATAAATCCCTAATGTTTAGACACCTAGAAATAGGCACTTTATAAAAAAAGCTAAGAGCTACTATTTTTTAGTAAATACTAAAAGTAAAGTAACTATGCATAGAAGTGCTTAGAGAGTGTAATACCTATAACAAAAATAACTTATAAAGGCATAAGACCTATAGATACTTATAACTAATTAAAGCACTAAAACTACTATAGATAATAATTATAATAAACTTTATTATAGAACTACCCCTGTCTAAAGAGCTAAGAATAGAAAAGATGTGTAATATAATTATAGTAGCTTTAGATAAAACTACTAAGTATCTGCACACTTAGCTATTAAAAAAAACAATAATAGCTAAAGAATTTATTTATAAATTAAAATAAAACATAATATTAGTATATAGATGCCCTAAGATTATTATCTTTAACTAAGATAAGTTGTTTACTAGTAGTTTCTAAAAAGCAGCAATACAGCACCTTAGTGTAACATATAAGCTATTAACTGCCTACTACCTGCAGACAAACAGTTAGACTAAAAGGGCAAATGCAGAAGTAGAAAAGTACTTAAGGAAGTACATTTCTTACGCACAGAACAACTAAGCAGCATAGCTTTTAATAGCGCAGTTAGTAATTAACAACATAGAATTAGCTATAATAAAAAAAACACTATATAAAGCTAATTTTAGATACAACTTTTATTTTACATTACATAGAAACTAACTTACAGACCTACAGAAGTTAGTAGATTAGCTAACAAACCTGCAGTAGATATATAAAAGGTTAGCTATTAAAGCTAAGTCTAGCAGAAAAATAATAGAGAAGTATGTAAATAAATTATAATAACTAAGACTAAAAATCTACTTAGGCAATTATGTGTATCTTAACATAAAAAACCTTAAGATACCTAGACCCTCTAGAAAGCTAGTAGAAAAAAAGATAAGACTATATAAAGTTCTATAAACTTAGTAAGACAACTGCAAGCTTAAGCTTCCCCTACACATAAAGATCTACTTATAGTTCTATGTCTCTAAACTAGAAAAAGCACTTAAAGAAATTCTTTTATCTATGTAAAAATAAAAGAATAAAGAAACAGAATATAAAGTTAAACGCATTATAAGTAATTAAAGAAACTAAAAGAAATTTCTAGTAAAATAGAAAAAGTAGCTTACTAGTAAAAACATATAGAAACTAGCTAAGAACTTAAGGAACGCGCAGCTGTTAGTGCAAAAGTACCTTTAGGCTTGTCTAAAAGAAACTAGCTAGGCAATAAGGCACCTATATTAAAAGGAACAGCTATGTTATTACTAGATAGTAGCAGCCTTTAGAGATAAGTCCTAGCTAATAAGGGTTATAAAGAAGAATAGCCCTTTGCTTTAGCTTTAAAAGCTTTTATCTTGTTTAAGAAGAAAAGGTCTCTTTTTAAGTACTTTATGCGCTAAGCCTCTAGTAAATTTAATAACTTTTAGATATAATCCTGTCTAAAATGCTTCTTATTTATTACCCCTAGCATCTTCTTCTGTAAACAGAGTTGTTTCTAGTCTTAAGCCTACTACTTATTTAGCAACGCGTGATCTTAGGACTGTAAGGCCTTAGCTTTCTAAAAAAGTGTTTTTCTCTCTTTCTCTAAGTAATCCTACGCTGTGTTAGAAATAAAAGTGTTGCACTTACTATGCTTTTTTACACACTCTACGCACTTATCTAAGGATAAAGTTAACACACAAGATAACCTTAAAGACTAGTAAGCGCTGCAGGGCCTTATCTTTGTCTAATAAAGAGGGTTAAAACAAAAGGTAATGTAAGGACAATAAAAGAAACAGGACTAATAAGCTATTTAGTATAGAAGAAATAGATGTTAAGAATGCCTTTTAGTAGGTAAGCGCCTACTTTATAAATAAACTCTTACTAACACAGTTGTGTAAGCAGAGCAGCAAGGACGCTGCTAGGGAGAAGAGGCTGCGTGTTACAGTCTACAGTTAGACCAGCGTAACTCCACCAGCAGTGCTCCACAATCTAGCTGGATTAAGACAGGGTTCGCTTACAGACCAATTAGAGGACACAGAGGCAGCGCAGCTGCCCGACATCACGGAAGAATGCGTTGTCTAATAAGGGGACAGGCCGCGAATCTAGGGAGTTAAGGGGAGCTTATAGAAGCCCCCCTTAGCAGGCTCCCACAAGCTCCTACTAACTCCCCTTAGCGTCTCTAGCACATGTATATAGTTCCTACATTAAACAACCTTTAGGAGGTGTGTTTAATGTTTAGTTTATTCTTTACATAGACTAAGTAGCATTTAGCTTTCTAAAGAGCTATAATACTATTTATATATCTTACACTATATATACCTCTAACCCTGTCTAACAGGACTGTTTAACGCCAGCCTCCCTACTGCTGCACATAGGGCAAACCATAATCTAGTCACCCTAAGAAACCCTCTATTAGCCTATTAGCCTGTACGTAGGACTGTACACCCTACCGGATTGGCCCCTACTATCCGTCCTACCTTCCCTAGGAATACCATAAGACCCGAGTGCTTCCTGAAGCAAGGATTGTAACATTATAGTGCTTTTTTAAATAATAGTCTTGCTTCTGCTTACTGTTCTAACGTGTCTATATTAAAGGTTATTTTAATTACTTTGTAATCTAACCTATGTTCTGTCTTATAGACTTTACAGCATAGTGCTGTAGCTGCTAAGTTGTCTAAAGTTAGCATTAAATTAATAGTGCTCTTACTTATTCCTTGCTGCTATGTTTTTATGCCTCTAGGAAGTAAGCTGTAGAGTAAATAGTCTGCTATAAGGTGTATAATAGGGTTTACTTTACCTTAGTAAGTGTTTAACACATTATCCTCTCTCTATAATTAGTTATGTTAGTTAAAATCACCTACTAGGACTATGTCCACCCGCGTTCTAGTTTAGTTGTGTGTAGTTTAGATTAGGGTCTAGATGTAATTTATTATCTTTTTTAGTGCTTACTTATCTTTTATCTTAACATAGACTAACACTGCTAGAACTGTTTAACTAGGTAGTTGTAGTGTTGCTGCTGTAAGGTTTAGTAACTGTACTAGCAGCTGTTTAGCCTTAATGTCTTTCTGTATCTAGAGCATACTCTAGAAGGGCCACCTCCTGTCCCTACATGCGGTTAGCGTAAATTTAGCCTAGTAGGCGTGTCTAGCTAGTGTTGTAATAATCCTCTCTTCTTTATTCCTTTACACATAAGGTTTTTAAATAGCTAATACAGTAAAGTCTTATAGTTGCTTGTTATTTATTACGCTGTGCAGTACTTTATGTCTTTTTCTTACATTAAGTTAGAATATTTTAAGCGTCCTAGGCATTCTAACTAGAGTATAGCACTTAACAGTTTCTAGAGAAAGATTTATAAAGGCCCTTACAGAGTATGCATTTAGGGACTATTACTTAGCATTTACTGTAGTAGTGTCCTTTGCTAGCGCACCTAGCACAAACCTGCTGCCTTGTGCATGTAAATGCCTTGTGCCCTAGCTATTAGCATTAGTAGCACTGAAATAGTCTATTTTGCGGTTTAAACAGTCTTGTGTATGCAGATTCTCTGTTAATGTAGAAGTACTGTTCTTGTAGCAGCTAGGCTGCATTACTGCCTTTAGTAACATACACTACTATTAATCTATATGCCTTTTCTAAATCCTTTCTACTTAGCTAGCTAATTTTTACTACCTGCACCCTGTTTTTAGCCCTAAGGGCCTTTAGAGCTTCTAGTTAGATTTGTCTTTCCTCTAATAGCACTGCTAGCGAGTTAGCGTTATCTACTCTAATTAAGAAGAGCTAGTCGCGCAGTATTCTAACTCCCCTAGCTGCTGTCTTACATGCTGCCTTTTTAACTGCCTAGAGCTTACTTTTGTCTCTACATGTAACTCTAATTTAATTAGTGTTTCTTAGGTCCCTAACTACTGCCGCACATTACTATTCTGCGCGCTTATAGTTTGTCCGCATCTCCTCCTTAATAGCTTGTCTAATCTTGCCTAGTTTTACCTTCTCCCTGTCTACTTCTTTAATCCTAGATGTGTTAATTATGCAGTAGAGTGTGTCTATTATTATTAAGAGTGCTGTGTTAGTAGAAAGAGTCTGTAGGTTATTAGGCTAGCTGCTTAAAAGTAATTATGCTATAGCAGCGTAAGATGGCGATCTACTAGGCAGCGTATAAGATCTGGCTAGAAGGGTCTTAAATTTGTCTACTATTGCTTTGTTCTCTGCCTTTAGTGCCTCTACCTCTTAGGTAAGTGCCTTTGTTATTTTCTTAATCTAGGTTGCATGTTCTTTTTCTATCTGCTCTATTATAGCTACTATCCTATCTTAGGTCTCTTTAAGTGCTGCAAGCACTACAGCTAATAGGTCTTCCTTCTGTCTTACTTCTGTGCTTCTTTTAGGTATACCTGTTCCTTTATTATGTCTTATTCTTAGTTAGCCTTAAGTGCAGGTTAATTATAGGGCTCTAGGGGCCTCTTAGTTAACATTAATTACCTTGTCTATCCTGCTTCTATTACTTAAGTTTCCCTATTGTCTTCTTATATTCTCTGCTTTAGTCGCCTTACGCGTCCTAACGCGTGTTTAGGTTAATTGCCGCCCCTAACGCGTGTCCTCCTGTCAGATTGAAGCACTGTTTCTGGGCTTCCTGAGATGAATGATGGGTTTGGATATGATGTCTGGGATGGTGATTGATTGTATTGATTTATCGATCCTTTTTCTGCTCTACTCGTGTTGCTCGGCTTTTGTTTTTCTGATCTGAGTCCCTCGTGTAACGGCGCAGGCAAGACAATGGGTCCGAATGCGGTATGAATCCACTCAGAGGCATATGGGAGTGCGTGGGGACTCAGAGACCTGGGAATACCAATGACACCTATAGGCCTTGTACGTAGGATATCAGAAAACTACCAAGCTAGCTACGGGGCGAGGTGCGACTAAATACATGAGGGAATAGGGGTAACAGCAGGGGGCCGGGCAGAGTCGAGTCAGGGTCGAACCAGGGTCGGAGCCGATACGGAGACCCTTCAGATAGGTTCCGGGCGACCCGAGATGGAACGATTCATGAGAATCGTTACACCTCGCGCACTAGCCCTATGCGCGACCAGCCTGCAAAATGCAGCAATTTGCAGCAATATACTGTTCGAGCTTATTGCTCGTACTATGTAGCAGCTTTCGTCAAACGTTCCTCCTGTCTTGACAGTAGGTGCGCATATCTGACACCTCCACCTCTGATTCCATCAATTCACAACTCCACTGGGTCCCGCGCAGTCGTCTTGTCCTCTAGTACTTATCCCCGGTTCTCTAGGAGAGAGGGGGGGTTTAGGGTTAGGTACCGGTACTTATCTTGCAACCCCCTCAGTCGCCGCAGCTCCGGTCTTCCTCAATTCGCCAAAAGTTGATGGATTTTTCGCTTTTCTCCTCTGTCGTCTGCAGGTTCGCCCCGTTTCAAGTCAGTCACAAATTCGGGAGTAGTTGTGTCGAAGCAGATGGCGAGCGGTATTGGAGCGGGTGCGCCGACGTATCTATTGTGTGCGTTAATCCGTGCAATGTCTTGGCAACACCTCGAACTTTGCTTTCCGCCACCAAATTTGTATGAGAACTCGAAATTTTGCCTATGAAACCCTACAACTACCTAACATCTCTTAATTTTAGTGAACATTTAGGCGCTGTACGTACTTCCTATTTAGGAAATAATAAGGCTAGGTTTTAATGTTTAAAATAGCTTTCTAGCCATGTTTCAAGCTCACGGAGTCTCTCGTCGCCCACCACCTACTCAGCAACCCCCAGCGCTCACCGTGAGCGCCCGTGGCCTATCTGATCATACGCGTATTAATATATGTTGTTTTTTACTGCTTAGATAGAGGCCGCAGGCAATTGCTAATTAAAAGGGGTGCAGCAACCGCGCGGTATACAATGTGATAGATAATCTAAAGACGCACAGCAGCGTAAGAGCACCTATCTAAGGCAGGCTTAGTCATCTACCAGCGATTAGTAAGGAAGACGCAGATGCTCTTTTTAGTAAGCTTATCTGCTCTAGGTAGATGTACTAGGACAAGATTACACTCTAGTTATAGGTAGAAAAGGCATTTAAATTAATTACTTAAACATATCCTAGTTTCTTTCTTAACATAAATAAAGTTGCTAAACACTTTAAGCATTCTTTATTAATTAAAATAAAAAACTTTGTAACTTATATTATAACTTAATAAGACGCTTTACAGCAGAGGATCTAGTGTTTCTTAATAAGTTAATCTTTAATAAGAAGACTAGCTAGCAGCACTACGCGTACAGCCTAGTTAGCTATGTCTCTTAGTATACCTAGGATATTGCTTAAGGCAGTACTTAGTTAATTCTCCCTATGTATACAATTAACAGCTATCTCCCTTATATAGCTGTAAAAGAAGGCTACTTTAATTAAAAGCAGTTTCTTAAGTAGATTAAAGAGAGTCTAATCCTTACACTTTAGGTTGTGTATAGTAAGAAGCACCTAGTAATTATTCTAAATAACATCTTAATTTATATAAATAATAAGGTAACATAGATTATTAAGGCTAGCAGGTATTTAGTAAGGTATCTACTTTTATACTTGCTTAACTATAATCTAATAAAGCTTACTTTTATAGTGCTTAAAGTGTAAATTAAGAAAAACTATCTATATATTTAAGGGCGTTTTAGTAGTAACTTTAGTGCTTTTTTAAAGGCAGCTATTTAAAAAAGTAAATGTAACTGCTTTACTTAAAAGCACTTTAAGTATGTAGCAGAAGGGCTATATATTAAGTAGGAGAAGCTAGAGCGTGTAAAGAGAGAGCTAAGAAAGCTTAAAAAAGTAGAAAAGTTTAAATTTAAATTTATTATTTAGCTATATTATTTCTGCTACTAGTTCTGCTTTACTTACTACTACCTATCTTAAGCAGGCTACTAGCTGTATAATATATTAGCTTAAACTAATAAAGATCTTTATAAAGATAGTAAATAAGCCTATCTTTAAGCTTAAACTAGGTAATAGTAATAGTATATAGGTTATCTTTAACTTTACTTATCTTATAGAGATCTTTTATAGTTTATAGCTTCTTAGTTACTACCTTTTATGTGTAAAAGTAAAAATTTTTTTTATTCTTTAGCTATTACTTAACTAACTACTTAAAAAAGTCTTTTACTATTTTCTAAGTATTCTATTTACTACTTCTTATTATAAGACTTAAAGAACAACTTAAAAATTAAGGCACTATTAAGGTAATAACTAGTAGGGCATATAGCTGCTAGTAGTAAGAAAGTAGAGCAGCTTTTATAGAAGAGATACTAGCCTATGCTTAAAGCTGTTAGAGATAAAGCTATTAAAACTTTTATTACTTTACTTAAGTAGCTTCTTTATTACTTATTTTTACTATTTAGTTAAGTAACTGCTGCTAGCTTATTTACTTTACTAGCTTTTTAAATAACAGCTTATTTAATAATAATAAGCTTAGCTTTTTTTTTTTTTTTTTACATGTAAAAGTTTACTTAGAGCTTATTACTTTTTTACTATAGCGCCTTAATAATCTTATAACTAAGTACTATAATAAAAGACTCTTCTATAACTATAGACTTTCTTTACACTTTAAAGTTAACTAGTTTAATAGCATAGTAAGATTAGTCTAGGTAGATATAGCACTACTTTTTATAGTTATTATAAAGCTCTGTCTAGCACTCTTACATACATGTAATTACTAAGTAGTAGTCTATTACCTTAAATATCTTCTTTACTTGCTTTACTACTCTAGCTTTACATAGTAGCTGCTAGGTATAATAGCTGCTTAGTATTATTAGTGTAGTATTTAAATCTAATAATAGCTTATTAGCTAATTACTTATATAAAAATGCCTTTTATAAAGCCTTAACTTTAACATAAAGCTCTACTTTAAAATTTACTTTATTAATTCTCTTAGTACAGCGCTTAATATAGTAATTAACTACTTTAAGTAAATAAGCGCCCTTTATAAAACTAAAGTTAGCTAAGGTAATGTGCTGCTAGGTAAATTTAAAGTGCTTAGCTTAATAGCTTACTAAGTAACTAAGCTAAGTAACTTTTTACTTATTAATTATAAAAGCTGCATTAGTAAGCACTAAGTCTACTTTATTTTTTATAAATAACATAAAGAAGACTAGCTGCTAGTAGTTATTACTATTATTAACTACCTAGTTTTTATTTATCTATAAAATATACTTTATATTTATCTTATAGTTAGGCTCTTTAGAAGGTAGAGATAATTGCTGCTAAAGTAATAGTTAATACTCTAGCTTTACTACTAATAGTAGTAATAATAGTATCTTAATAGTAGCTGTTAAAGCAGTAGTGCGCTGCTTATTTATAAAAGTAACTTTTCTTTTTATCTGCTTATTTAATCTACTAGCTTTTTAACCTCTAAAAGGTGCTTTAAAGGCTGCTGCAGCAAGGGCTCTAGCTAACAGTTAACAGGTAGCACTAGTACTTAAACGCGTGGCTGCTCTAGCTATAGCTTTTTAGCTAAAAATTGTTTACTAAGGGCTATTTTAAACTTTTAAAATTTAGCTTTATTATTTCTTAATTAGGGAGTACATACAGCTTTAAGATCTAACTAAAATAACAGATATTTAGACATAAATAGAGGCAAATTGTCGCTTTGTTAAAGTTCTTATAGATTTAGTAAGGCGGAAAAGACGCGACGCGAATGCCAAGACATTGCACGGATTACTGTGTTTTAGCGTGTAATGCACGGCCTCGCGTAATGCACGGTTCTGCGCGAAGCTGTCAAAACTTCAACCACCTCTCTCTTAACTAATATAGGCAGTATTAAGGCCGCTTTAGAGTTGCTAAAATTACTAAAACCTAGAGAATCACTAAATTATGCTGCAGTAGCTAGGCAGTATAGCGTTAATTAATCTACGCTCTTAAGGCGTCACTAACGCGTTACCCGCCTGCGTGCAGAGAAACTTAAAAATCAGCAACTACTTAGCCTAGTGCAGGAGAAAAAGCTAGTAAAGTACATTAATAGGCTTTACACAAGAGGTCTATCCCTTTTAAGACAGATAATTTAAAATTTTATAATAAAAATAAGTAGTAGGTAAGCTAGTAAAAGCTAGGTTAATTAATTTATTAAAAGGCACTCTATTAACTTATTATCTTAATAGACATCTAGCATAGACGCTGCGTGTAATAAAGCTAACTTAGCATTTAAGTACTTGCTATATTTTAAGCTTGTACGCAAAAAAATTAAGCAATATAGCATAGAACCACAGCATACCTATAATATAGATAAAAAGGGCTTCCTAATTAGGGTACTGTTAAAAATAAAGCAAATCTTCTCTAGACAGCAGTATAAGCAAGGTATTAAGTAGCAGCTTATACAGGATAGTAATTATAAGTAAATTATAATAATAGCTTACATCTACACTAATAGTAGCTTTTTTACGCCTACACTAATCTACTAAGCTGTTTTTAACTATATATAAGACTTTTAGCTATAAAATTTTAACCTTTTTAAGCATTAAGCTTTCTTTACCTTATTACTTATAAGTTAGATAAATAATAAACTAGGCCTAGCATAGCTTAAACATGTGTTTAATTATAAGACTAAGGTAAAGGTGTAATAAGTGTACTAACTTTTATTTCTAGATAGCTATAGATTACATGTTTTAATAGAGTTTATTAAGTACTGCAACAATAATAAAATCCTTCTAGCTGTATACCTGCTACATGTAACCTATACACTGCAGCCTCTTAATGTCTGCATGTTTAAACCTCTTTTATTAGCCTACTTAGCTAAGCTAGCTAGCTTTATAGATAAATGCTAAGGACTATTATTAATTAAAAAAAGAGACTTCTATAGCATGTTTAATAAAGCCTAGAAAACATTTTTTAAGCATAACACTATTCTTAGTGCTTTTAGAGTAACTAGTTTATTACTATTTAAGCTGTAAGTAGTCTTAGATTAATTTTACTATAAGTAGAAAAAGCAACTATTCTTTAGTAAAAGCACTAGCTTAGCGCTTAGTGCAAAGAATTAGAAAAGAGTTAAAGGCCTTTTAAATAAGGTTGTTAGTAATCTTTATAAAAGAGATATACAAAAGCTTAAAAAAACTGTTTAGTTATTCTTAGTATGTTGCATCCTCTTCTAGCGTAAGCTTAAGCAGGTTAAAGATGCGCTAATTAATAAAAAAAGCGCTGCTAGCGTAGTAAGCCTCTCCTACTAGAAGCACCTCTAGAATATTATAGTAGTGCAACCTTTTAGTCCCTAAACAAGGTCTAAGAAGCATGTAATTATTAGGTATAAAAAGATGCTAAAAAGAAAGCTCTACAGCTTTAAAAATAAAAAAAGGTAAAGTGTAAAAAAGTAAAGAAAGCTAAAAAGGCGCGCACAGTTAAAGAGAAGAGGTATAGAGTAGTAATAGTAAAGAAGGCTTACTTATAGGAGCTTAAGACAAAAGCAGCTTAATAAGAGAAGGCAGAGCTTACCTAGTAGGTTAATTAACAGCTTAAAAATAACCTCTAGTAGGCAACAAAGGGCAAGCAGAAAGCTCCTACGCCTATTGCTAGTACGCTAGAGGATTTTAATAATAATGCAGCATTAAATAAAAAGAGGGAGCTAGCATTAAGCAGAACTTAACATAGCAGGCAAATTAACCTCCCTATAAGGTATTGCATATAAATTATTGCTAGGAATAAAATCTATAGCATTTAATTAGTATTATAATAAAAAATCTATATAATCTATAATTTATGTGAGTCTCTAGAGCTTTAAAAGTAAAAGGCGCGGATTGCCAAAATCGTGCATTACGCGAGGCCGTGCATTACGCGCTAAAACATGGTAACGCACACAATAGATGGCTACGCGGCGAATCTTCGGCTGCAGTAGCCAATAACAAATCCTACTCAATGGAATCTGCAAGCAATATGAGCAGAGTGACCAGAAATTTGCTTACTCGCTGCTACTGAACGTTCAATATCCAGCGCGTAGCTCCGTGCCAACCTACTACGGTATGGCCACATGCGCATTCTTGGCACGCTGGAGCGGCGCAGTTCATTTTTCTATGCGGCACAGCTTCATCTGAGCCCTCTGAAATGGTCTCATTTAACTGACTGGATGAGATTCATCAACTGAGCAGCAAGATGCTTTGAATCCTGGCGTTTAATTGACACATTCCTGGATAATTTGTCGCAGAAGGCTGCAATAAGAATGGTTTTCGTAAAATCTCTTGTCTATCGACCTCGCAGTCTATATAAACCTGGAGAGTCTCGTCTCATGTTACTCTCAATTCCCATCTTCAAGCATTCTGATAATTTCCATTCATTCTTACCAATACTCAAGCCATCAACCTCAAGTCCAAAGCAAGACAAGAAGTACATTTAGCTATTATGGCTTCCGCAGCAGTTCTCAGCAACATGGCCATCCCTGGTCTTCACCAACCGCCTACAATGGATGATATGACCAAGTCTGGAGACATGTAAGCCTTAGCTGCGTAGGTTTTCTCCTCATATATAAGTTTAAGCTAACTGCTCCCTCGCAAAGCTACAATACTCTCCCCGACGATGCCGACCAACCTCAAGTGGCTGAGGTGTTTATTTCAGGACTCAAGGCACTCATCAAAGAGTTCAACGTCCAAAACAAGTTTGGCTTGCATTTGGTCCATGGTCACGTAAAGATGGCCAAGGCCATGGTCATGTTCGGAAAGTCCATGAACAATCTCCCTGGCCTCTAGACCCGCCCAATGAAGACTAACAAGCTTAACCACAAAGCCCTGCATGGCTATGTTTTCGTGCTGGATGCCGACGGCGAGTTCCACCCCTACGAATTCCGCCAAGGCCCACCACCGCCGATGACCACCAACGACAATGCCTTCATCGTCGCTGTGCAGAACTACCTTAAGCTCAACGGTCTGGCGGGCATCATCGGTGTCGAGCTCCTCGACCAGGACTCACTCGGTAAGAACATGAAGGATTTCGTCCTCTCTAACACGGACGGCACCGTCATGTTGCCTGCTGATAACGTCAACCCCACGGAGATATATCGAACCACAGGGTGGAATGCGGTAGAAGGAATCACCGACCTCAAGGGCAATGAGTCGTCCCACGCGAAGACAGCCAAGGGAACTCACCAGGTCTTCACCGACGGAAAGGCATTGCCGGACATAGAAGATGACCTTGATGCCGAGGAGGTGATCATCGAAGCGCTGCGAGAGGCCGGCGTCAGTAACTAGGGCCTGGAGCTCTCGTTGCCGAGCGAGTTGGTAGACTTTTCAGTTTACAGAGGAGAAGTCAGGACGGTCATTACCGTTACTTCCGTAGGACAAACAGAATGTGAAGAGCTCTACACTCTTTCCCCCCTAAAACTTTTCACGCTCTCGGTGATGCCTCGTGTAGTAGCGATGTTTGCCACTCCTTAGAAGCAGCCTGGGCTTTGATAGCGACGCAGACCGAAGCCGTAATGATTCCACGATCGGACGACATATAGAGGAGAGTAGGGTGCTAGATGGAGATTCTCTACGATGGTGAGATTGGTGGCCGACCTCGCTATGCTGCGTGCTTAGCCAGGTCGTGCGGCTTCGCTGTGAAGCTCAGTATGAAGTGGCAGATTCCATCAGATATGTATACTCACTGGCTCGGCGTTCCCAGGCAAGGCGTTCATGGGTCTTTGGCCTCCTCAAAGGCCGCGACAAGGACGAGATGAAAGAGGCTACAGCCACATGCTGGTCAGACGCGTAAGTGGCTTGCGCGCTTGCAATACGCGAGTGCGGCCTAGTGGCGCTTATGAATGACTAGGATCATATCGCATTGATTGGAAGGTAGCCGTCAGGGGCGTGGCGACGATGCATGAATCAACTCCACGGGCCAACCCCACGCTAGCTGTAGCCTCTCAGGAGGCGGACAGGTTTAGAAGATCGGAGAGCACACATTTTGGTGTATTGGGAGTGCTGAGAGCGCGTGGTGGAGCTGTGGTTGTGCTAGGCTGTGTGCGCCTGGAAAATGAGGCCCTCTTCGAACCAGGCGGTGATTCGGCGGCGTCAACGCAAATTTTCAGTTTGGCAGTGTCTCGGGACTTTAGGATGGCCCACCCACAAGGCCCACAGATATTCAGGTCAAATACTGTGCACACGCGAGGTCTAGGTTGATTTCAAATCAAAGTATTCATGATTTGGCTCGCTACGCTTGGTGGCTCGCTACATAGGGACGCACATTAGCAAGAATGTCGCGGAGCTTTTTTTTCCCGTCGTTGAGTGTGTCTGGTCGTCTGTGCAGAAGTTCGCATTTTTAGGGCCCAACCAATGGGCGGTGAGTGTGCGTTTCGTTAGCGAACCATTATTCTTGGCAATGCCCACACTTTCACATGCAATCAAGTTAGCAGAAAAAAACTGGAAACCCATCCAACGGTAGACATTGAATTACTCGACCTTTGCCTTCCCTGCCACCATCCCCAGACGCTCCCCTACTGATTTCATAAATGGTCCTAAACCCCAAAGGCCGATATTATTGAGCTTGTAGTCACAGGTAGCGGCGATAGGAACCGTTTGAATAAGATTTCCATTGAGCGATTTGTTAAAATTGTCCCAAGTATCAGGATCTGGCCAACAGCGATATCCTGGAAAACACCGACATGAATCGGTTATATATGAATTGTTGGGCTGCGGGGCTGCATGGATAGTTGTAAACAGAAGAGCGATGAGAAGGCAACGAACGGAGAGGTTAGAAGTCATTTCGCTGTTAACCAGACCTTGAAAAGTAGCCACGCTCACGACTGAAACGAACATTACAATCCTCTTGATATCCTCACTCGAGCTGGCACTCTCTAGCGAACAGACGCACAAGACATCCCAGCTGCGACGAGGACGATCAAGTTGATGAAACACACCGCCCTCTATGAAGGGACACCGTTACATCCTACGCCTCTCTTTGACATACTCACACTCCCGAAGAATATTAAAACCAATTCAGTCCACTAATAGGAGTTTTAGCAAATATGATGATCCCCGAATAAGGATCTGAACAATCACGCGGGTATAGTACTGGGGTCGGTCCGTGCCGCACTGGCATGCCATAAAGCCTTCTGTTGTTGCGTTCAACCCTATAACCGATCAATGCATAGATGTTCCGATCACAATCCGATAGGCAAGCGCTTGGAGAGCGGAACCACCCACGCAGCTGGCCATTACTCGATCCCGCCAAACTTGTAGACTTTCATCATGCAGTCTGATTGTTAACTCAGGCCACTATCACGCCGATTGAACGCGGATAGACTGCTCCCTCGCCTTTTCCTGCACCTCGGGCCTTGTGAACGCCGCAGAAACACCTAGATCCTAGCCTCCCTGCGAAACCAAGGCTACTACTTATTTGCGAGGTATCCCTGTAGGTACATACATCGGGCCCCGAAAACGTTGAGATATCGGGATGATGTATATTGCAGCACATCTTAGTGAAATAAACATATTTATTTCAGACCTCTAACCCTAATCATTCAGGCGTGTTGTGGGGGCTTGGCCACTTAGCGTGCTGGCCCCCAAGGAACCGCGCCGCATTTAATTAGCCCTCAACTCTGCAGCAACTCCTCCCTCACAAATGCTAATAACAAATTTCTATTTCATTAAATCAAGGCAAAGTGCATATTCGGTATTCAAATTCCAGCCACTACTTTCACGCAATGGACGACCTCGCTCATGCTGGCATACCTACGCCAAACCTCACCCCAATCCACGAAATAGCAATGTCTCAAACAACTAGGTAGAACCACTCGGCATTAGGAATATGAAGTCCTCGTTTCACAACTTGGAAGGTATCAGTGTCGAATGTGCACAAGCCCTAAAATCTCAGATACCACTCAAATGTTAAAATAAAGGTGTCTAATACACTAAAGACAAGATGAACTGCTCTTATCTAAAGTAGTTGATTTAAGACCTGAACAAGTTTGGTGCTTAAATACTTAGATCTGAAGACTTAAACGAATCGCTGCCCTCTAAGGCAAATATTTGTTACTGCTTATATACACGCTACTTCTTTTTTCTACGCCTTGCTGCATTCTTCAATGCCTCGCTGCATCCGGCCGATCATCCTTTGTCTATTCTGGTCCGATATGGCCGCATGTGGCCAAGGCCAAGCCTGATCGTGACAGTTAGATTAAATTAAAACAAGGTGTAACTTTATACAATCTGTACAGCTGCCTCTTCTCCTCTATACAGTAACATCCTTAAAAACGCTCCGTTACTAAGAATTAAGAACACTAGGTAAGAGGGCCCCTCTTATCTGGAAATATGGGTTTCGCTACTGTTTGCCTTGCTGTTACGGTATTTACCTGTTACACTACCTGTTATGTCCCCCGTTTTACCTAGCCCACTTCTTCGCATGTATATAGACTCTCGGTATACACTTTTGGTAATTAATCCTGTTATTCATGCTGATAGGGCTCCTAGAAACTTCACACCATTGGTGTTGTCTCCCTAGTCGTTGTGCAATTTTTTTTTTTAGCTGAAGAGGAGCAAAACAAGGTCACACGTTGCATATCCAGCCGTAACTCCATTTCTAGGGCCCTTTTGCCTAGAAATAAACACTTCAATTATTTGGATAAAAATTCGTTCTGAGACTAGTAAGGTACAACGTCCTTGTAGACATCTTCCTTTCTGTAGGGCGCTATATAGTCTTTTAACAACCTTCCAACACTCAGGCACACAACCCGGAAGAGTCGCAAGAAAGGCGTGGCTCCGGATCAGCAAGTTCATGAACATTCATTCATTCCAGGAGTTCTGAAATAGAATTCAGATTATACCCTAACGAATACAACATTCGAAATTTCGTGGTCAAAAGGAGCCACAAATATATACTTAATGCCCTACCGGGTGAGAATACGGGAAAAAAACCCTTCGCTAATACTAATAACGTAGATTCCTCCCCGATATCAAATAGTCAGATGGCCTTTATTGGTAAATCGTTCAGGAAACCAATGGTCTTCACAAACTCCCCAATTGTGTCTATGACTCCTTCTGTCCAGCTGAGGTGTGGCGAGTGGCCCGCAGGACACCGATATATAGTGAACGAACCAGACTTCTGGCTCTGGGCGGCTACCATTCATTCTTGATACTCTTTTGGGAGGGTCAAGTCTGCTTCCAGCACCAAATAGGCGCATGGATATTCAGAGTATGCATTGTTTGTAAGCTTCGACGTTAGAATAGGCGAAGCGGTAAGGCTGGAGGCCTATTTTTTTTGGCAGTTTCCGGATCGAGATCATTGAAGAGGGAAGTTTCAGCCTTCACAATAGTCCCAAGTCCAGCCGCGCCGTGTTTCTTAGCAAAATTGTTAGCTGTTATGGGGAGACTGTAGACACCGATATGCCAGATCTTACATGGAATTCAGCGTAACCAATCGGAAGTAATACGATTCGACTGGGAGTTTTCAACCGCCCTACGACTCAGTTTGTTAGTACGATTATACAATTACTAGAGGAGCAGAGGGGACTACAAGTTGTAGTTAGTACAAACTAATTCACTGTACTTACAATACAATTGCTAAGAATTAGTTTATAGTACAATTAGATAGGGCAGATTTTATGTAATTAACTAACTTACTAAGCTTACTAGCAACTAGCCTATAATAAAGCTAATTCTTTTGCAGCTGTACTGCTTAAATTGTTGCTCTACTAAGGAGATTCCTCTTAAAAGTAACAGCTCTTCTGCCTCTAGAGCTCTCTCACAGTCGCAACTAGTAGCTAGTATAGAGAGGAAATTAAGGGCTATCTTAAAAATAGTAGGGTACTGTGAACGACTAATCTAGAGCTACTAACTAAGTAGATCTGTATACATTAAACAGGTTATAAGATAGACAATGCAAAAATAGGTAATTTCTTACTGTTTTTTTTATACAATCACTGCCTATAGCCCTTATGTGCTCTGTACATACAACAACAACCTCACCTTAGGCCTCACCTTAAACCTTACTACTAAAAAAGTCTATACAAGTTGTAATACAATATACTTTTTAGGCTTAAGTGCAATTTAATACAACTTAGAGACCTACTACAACTCTACAATGCACGTGATCGTAACGTATCGTATTCTACGAATCGTAGTCCTTCCTGTTGGTCACGCTGATGGAATTCCATGAATGGTGGTACCACGGGGACCTTCTTTCGGCTAGAAGAAGCTATGAACAGATTCTCTCATGGGAATTATGAATGCACCCATGTAGAAAATACCAATCACGCCCCAAACAGGCCTTTTTCTTGCCGGGATTTCAACTGAAACTCCGGCAAAGCCGCTTCGGTGGCGACCCAGCCCCCGGCCGAGTGACCTACTAGGAGGACATTCTTCCCCTGCTCATTGATGAGATGTTTGAGTACATCAACAACAATCTCCTTGTCCTGCTCTCCTTGCGGATAACCTGCTTCTGGTGGCTCGCGATCGAAGTCTGGCTGGTGGACGTCCCCGACATTCAATTTAGTCAGGTCAGCCGTGGGTAGTTGGGGACAATGCGCATCAAATCCTCGAGAGTTTAACGCCTTTACTAACGGCATGTATGGTTCTGGGGAGTGATAGCAGCCATGACAAATAACAACGGCAAGATTGGAGACGGCAGCCATGGCGAGAACGAAAGAACGAAGTTTAGGCAGAAATTTGAGTAGATTTCGGATTGAAAACGCGCTATGCTGGGTATACCAATTATGTACTCGTTTGGGGCTGATATGTTGCAAGGCGCTTAGACATTGATCTTTGCACATGCATTCGGATAAAACTGCAGCTCGGATCTCCGGCAAAGTGGGACCTGGGTCCAAATCGCAATCCTTTCATTGGACATCGCCACATTCACCCCAAGGTAGTATTCATCATGCAAACGAAACACAACAGGAGAAACCCACCCCCTGGTCTGCTAATCTTGCCTAGGTTGAGGCACAGTAAGTCCGCCATGTCGAGACCAGAGGGCAGTGGTCAACGAAATCCAGCTAGATCCCCCAAAATTCATTTCTTATCGTCCGCATCTTTCATATTCATTCAACCTCCTCGAGCCATAGCCATGGAGATCGATGTTGTCTTTGCAACTGTTGTTGGCGTTCTCGCTCATTGTAGCTTTTTCATTCATGGAGAGTGGCATGTACAGGCTCCTGAAATTATTATAGCTCACGTCGTGGCCTTTATCCTTTGCCATGGAATACTTTACTATGCCACTGGGAAATCAATCTGAGTGCATGACACAAGCGAGTTTTCTAATAGCCGCCTATTTAAACGCTTTACTTTCCAGCATTGCATGCTACCGCCTATGTTTTCATCGTCTCTGCAAATTCCCTGGACCAAAACTGGCCGCTCTCTCAAAATTATGGCATGTGTGGCGATGTCGAGACTCCCAAGGACACCTCGTTCTCGAGGACTGGCACCGTCAATACGGAACATTCGTACGGACAGGTATGTGATACTCGATCTCCATTGATATATACACCAAGCCCTCATCTCTATAAGGCCCATGTGAGATAACGATGTTTCATCCTGTGGCATTCGAAGGCATGGACGGTGCAAAAATCGGAACAATAGGTCTGATTGGTACGACTTGCTCTATCCTCGAATTTCTTCCATTTTCACGAGAGATAAACAGCGCACCATGCTAGAAGAAACGTATGGGAGCGTTCGCTGAGCACGACGGGTAAGCTTTTCATCATAGATAAATGCACAACGCTGACAATTTTGAAGCTCTCCTCCACTACAACCAGAAGCTCATTCGGCAAGTTCAGGTGCTAACATCGATCATTGAGGAAACTGGCCCAAATCCAGTAGTCGTGAATGATCTGATGTATTGGTTTGCATTTGATTCCATGGGCGACTTCGGATTTGGCGTGGACTTTGGAATGATGAAGAGTAGAAAGTGGATCGATGCTGCTCTGAACATGCGTTCAGCAATAGGTTTACTAGGTCCTTTTAGCCCAGCGATTTGGATACCTAGAGTCGCATTTCGGTTCACACCCGGGATTTGGAAAGTCAAGCAATGGTTTCATATGCTCGAGTTCGCGGATAACTGCGTCAACACTCGGCTGAGGGTAAGTTGAATTGGCACAACAATCTCTGATATACCACTCTAATACATCTATAGGAAGACCACGACTCACGTAATATTGCTTCCTGGTTCATAAAAGAATACAAATCTAACGGGGAAACTGAAGTTGGTCAGCGGCTTCTCAGCGGAGATATTGCAACCTCGGTCGTTGCCGGAAGGTTTGTTAAGGACCCGCGCCACCGAACGTTGTTGATGCTCCGAATGCTAAACATTTTGTCAGTGATACTACAGCACCAAGTCTCATCATTCTTCTGTACTTCCTTGCGCGTTACCCAAAGCACGCCAGCAAAATACAGCAGGAACTGCATGGATTGGATAGTACAAACATTACGGCACTTTCGTCACTGCCTCATCTCAATGGGGTGATCAGCGAGTCTATGCGCCTTTTGCCGGCGATATTGACTTTCAGTTCAAGAGTTACACCCCTAGAAGGCCTTAAGGTGGACGGAACTTACATTCCAGGAAATACAAAAATCTGCGCACCTCGCTATTCCATAGGTAGATGCGGGTATTTCTGTAACAATTTAGACAATATAGGAGGATTTGACTCTTACTTGATTGTAGTGGAAGCTGCTTACCAAAATGCTCATACTTTCATTCCAGAGCGCTGATACAGCAAGCCTGAGTTGATCAAAGACAAACGAGCATTTGCGCCCTTTGGAGTGGGTAAGTTCCGTTTTTTTCTCTAAGTCTCTAAGAGAAAAGTATACTAATATCTTCACTATTAGGTCGTACAGCTTGCGTGGGTCGACATCTAGCAACGACTCAACTGAGGCTTGTCGCAGCCACACTTCTCAGCGGCTACAACATCAGATTTGCCTCCAATGAGCCCGAGGGACAAGTGTTCGACAAGACCATGAGGGATCAGCTAGCAGCAAATCCGGGAGCACTGTGTTTGATCTTTGAAAGAAGATGACGTCTGGCTTTGATGCCTCCAGGATTTAGAATAGGCTGAGACATATAATCTGTAGTTGTGAAAGACAATGTGTTGCTCGCTCCCATCATGTGCTTTTTGCTACTCAGATTGCTTGAAAGCACTGAATATATATACATCAAACCTCACATAGCATCCTGATTTGATGTCTGAGTATGCTTCCACTTCCATATTGTTCAATTTCCTCCCTTGTATGAGAACCCGGCGCTCCCTTGACGGTTCTCAAATGTGCCCATGAAAAGATAGCTCGCATGCCATTCATCGATAACCTTTCTCTTGTCTGAGGTACCCTATCAGAGCTCACAATGTCAGTCTCAATCGAAATAAATCCGGCCGCTTGCATTTTTTCGGCCAGAATGTTCCAGCCATATGCAAAATTTTCCTTGAGTGCATCGCGAAATAATCTGCCCATGAATCGTGCTGTTTCGACCCGCGAATCATAACCACCACGTAGATGCTTCACCCCGACAAAATCGTATTCCTCCCATTGTAGGTAGCCTCCTGGTCTCAGCAGATAAGAGATATTTCGGACTATGTTCCCCCACTCATTTGGCTGTATTGCAGCGGCCAGCATCCGAGCGTATACGACATCATAAATCCCCACAAGATGGTTAGGAATTGGTTGTTTTATGTCCAAGACCTTGAGACTGATGTTGGAAGGTAACGTGCCGGACGGTGGGTAAAGCGCAGGCGATATATCCAAGCCACCCAAAAGTGCGGTGGGATATGATTCGGAGAGGCGTTGAAGAAATTTGCCGGTTCCTGTTCCTATATCCGCAATACGAAGATTTGAAGAAAGACAAGCCTCTATGGATGGCTTAAGGAGATAGCCTATATTTCTGTGATCGTAAGTTCACCCTGAATACAGAGCATGTTCAGCAATAGCATACACTGTCAGAAGATCGAAGTGTTCATTCAACATGCCTCGGGATGTAAGATATGATGTGGTGTAGGTCCCATTATCCTTACCTGTCTGCTTCGCTGCCATCTCGGCCATGTTCTCGGCGTATGAATCCGACATCCTTCTACGATAGTTGCCGGACGATCGAAGATGGAAGGGCTCCGGATACTGTGTCGGGCGCCTTCGATAGAAGACTTCAAAGTGTGCTACTTTTGCAGTCGTTGAAAGAGCGCCGGTACATAAGCCAACTAGACAATTTTAGCTATTCTAAAGAGGTTTTGAAAATTCTAGGGCTGATATTGCGGCGTAGCTGTAGAGGAGCTCTTTCATAGCTTTTTCTAATTCGGACTGCTAGGAAGATAAGGCTGTATGGCTTTAATACATTTATTTTCCTGGCTTAATTGTACGTTGAATCCGTGAGTGGGTAGCACCGCATGCACCTTCCTGGTGTTTGGTGCAGGAAATGCAACGCAGTGCTGTGCCGCAATCTACAATGTCCGGAGAGAATGGGTGGCACTTGATGCCAGCTGAGGCACATTGTTTAATAAACATCAATACGTCGACAGCTCACACAGAGAATGGGCACATCTCCCGTTGTTGATTTGTAGGCCCAGAGGCTCTCTAGAACGCATCCCCTTATCTTTTCTACAATAGATTATATTGTCCGTACAAAGAACCGCCAAAGAAATGGGGCATGTTAGCACGAAAACTGTGGCATATATCATAGCGGCATCCATTTTGCTATCACTGAGCGCGTGTGCGATTTTTCTGCGATTTTTGTCCATACAGATCCGAAAGAGGCCGCTGAAAATCCACGATAGCCTCGCTGTGATTTGCCTGGTACGTAGAGGCCCAATTTTGCCATTTGGATTTATGCTGAATATTAACGGTAGATTTGCTTAATCCGTCATACTATAGATGTATCCGTTGCCGGTTTGTCTTATGGATCTTTATGGGCTTCCTCAAGTAACAACCAGTGACTAACTAGGGAAAGGCATCGCTTTTGGCGGCCATGGTGTTCACGTTACGAACCTGTCCATGGAGCGGATAGTATATACATTGAAGGTATGGCCTTTTCTATCAAGCATACAAAACAATACACCAGGGTAAGAAATTAACCACAAATTTCTTCCTGCACCTATAGGAGCGGATGTTGACTAATCTCGTAGGCGTTCTGGATTTCGGAATGGTTTTGGGCAACATCGGTCGCTTCGTTTCGTCTTGCGATACTACTTCTGTACATGGAGATTTTCCGGACAACAATCTGTCGCACGTGTCTCACGCGATATCATACCCATGTACTGCACTATTCACTCATTAGGCATAGCTCCTTTCTCGTACAGTATATAGTCAGCCCAGAGCTCTATCGAGCTCCTTAGACCTTACAATACACTTGTGCAATCCACTTTGCTTGAATCTCAGTACCTTATTGATTCGCTTACCATATGACCCCTCTTCAGCTCATGCAAGACAATCTTCTATCGGGCAGCAATGGCCACAGCAGTCCTCGTCTTTCTTTACTGGGTCGCTTGCATCCTCACTACTTGTCTCCTATGCCGACCTATTGCGCACAATGGGACCTTACCTTGAGTGGCATGTGTGGCATTATCATCACCATTGGAATATTTTCTGGAGGGTTTAAATGGTTGTAGATATATGGGTCGTGTTCTTACCACCTCCCGTCATTTGGAAGTTGAAAATGACACCAAAAAAGAAATGGGCCATCACAGCTTCATTTGCTGTAGGTCTTAGGTGAGCATTGCCTGGCTATTTCTGTTTATGTATCTATTCACTAACACAAACAGAACTGCGGGCGTAAACCTTGATCGCTTGATCCAGACTCTGAAGTGCCCATCTCATCAGGATCTTTCGTATTGTGCTATGGACAGTTCAATACTTGTGATAGCTGAGATAGCTGGGGGTATTCTCGTCGCTTGCGTTCCAACATTCAGACCCCTCTTCTTCTCAAACGACAACACCTCGAGGTGGGCGAACCGAGATCATCGAGCCCAAGGACTTCCGCCTACTCTTGCATGAGCTGAGGAGGGGTCATATGGGAAGCGAGTCGACAAGGTAGTGAGATCCAAACAAAGTGGATTGAACGAGTGTATTGTAAGGTCTGAGGAGCTCGATAGAGCTCTGGGCTGACTATATACTGTACGAGAGAGGAGCTATGCCTAATGAGTGAATAGTGCAGTACATGGGTATGATATCGCGTGAGACACGTGCTACACCTACCATTGGCTCTGCTCGAATCAGACCAAAGAGAGGCCGCGCAACAACCGCAGACGCATCATTTTTTACGGATATGGATGACGCGTGGCGACAGGAAGAGCCGGTCGATGACTTGGTTATGAGAGGGGCAAGCATGGGGCAGGAAACTGAAATTGGAAAGGGACCAAGCAGCGACACCTCGGTGGACGCTATATGAGCTGGCGACTATATTAGAGAGGCAGATGTACAGGACTCTCAAAGAGTTCATGGTAGCTAACGAATTAGAGTGGTATCTTCGTATCGTATGGACAAGCAGAATTGGGGCATTAGAATGAGGTCGGCATTAGGATTTAGAGTAGGAGAAATCTTAAGGAATGAAGCAGGAATCAGCAAACCGGAGCAAATTTAGCATCTTAAACCATCTATCTAACAGAGGCAAGGTTGGTAACTTGGTTATAGCCCTTTGCAGGGCAACTTCCACAAGCTAGGAGATCCCGTAGATCGACTATACCCTCTTGACACAATAAATTAGGCCAGACACCACTAACGACGGAAAGGAGCAATAAAACAAATTCTAGTCATCCCCAACCTGGACAGAGCGCCATCGGAGTAACCACAACTTGGTCCTTCCATAATTTCCGCCAGGATTGATATGAGCGGGTTGTGCATTCTTCCCAAGGCCTTGATCTGAAATCAGGTTAAGGGCAATCTCTTAACTATGATGGAATCTATACGCATGTGTTTATCTCTCTAATAGGATTCTTGAAATCTCCTTTCATGAGCATGTGGTTGAATCCGAATACATTGATTTGAATTCTGACCCACATTTTGCAGTTTGGGCCCGCCGTGCGTTGCATATCACAGCTACACCGATTCCCTGCCGGAACATCCATCGGTTAGCACATGAAAACCGCCCATAGTTGTCATCCATGCTGCAAGTGAATCACTAACTCGCATCTGACGAACTCCGTTCAATTAAGAGGAACGGAGACGGCGCTGATATACTACACCGATATGCACTGTGACGATCTGAACTACGCCGCAATTCCTCCCCGGTTGGGATTCATGTAACGGTTCTTCATCGGCCATCAAAGCTATCATTTACCCGACAAGCCAACGCCACAGACTGGTGGGTTATATCCCAACTGGCCGAGAAGCGCAAATGAGGCAGAGCTGTGAACCAGCCCACTTCTCTTACCGCATCATTCCACCGCTTTTGGGGTACATATCACTCACTCATTTCAACCTGATCATTCAATTTCCAAATTGTATCACTATCATAACTTCCAATTCTCATTCCTTTCCATAAACATATCTCTTTTCTCACTAGCATGGCCGAAGTCTCCACTTATGATTACATTATTATCGGAGGAGGCACAGCAGGACTTGTCCTGGCAAATCGCCTCTCCGAGGATCCTCGACTCTCTGTGGCTGTTGTCGAGGCAGGCGGAGATGCCAGCGGGGATCCAAGAATCGCTATTCCAGGTTTGTGGGCTAGGGCCCTCGATTCAGAGTTAGTATGGGCCTATAATACAATACCCTAAGTCAGCGTTTCCATCAGGAAGTAGTACGATTCGACTCAGGCTTTCTAGACAAGTTACGTCTCACTTATTATATACTTTTAATTGCTTTACCTAACAGTAGGGGTTAATATAATTAAGTTACAGTTTAATTAAAGCTGCTTATACTTCTTAACTTTTTACTAAATGTTATAACATAACTATTAAAGCTTTTAAAGTAGTAAAGTCTTTCTTACTTTTAATATAACGTAGTTCACAGGCGAGTTGCTCACACACTTAAGTTGCTTACTTTTGCTAAGACCCTACTAAACTACTCTTCCTACACTAATGCATTCCCTATAACACTACTTAGACGCGCTAAAAGAATGTTAGATACAGCTTACGCTCTAAGCTTTTAAATAAAACATAAAACTTTTAAAGAAATGTGCTATAGCTATGTGTAGAGTCTTATAAAAGATAATAAATAACTATAGCGCTAGATAACCTTTATAAGCTAATTCTACAGCTAAATTATAAAGGCTAGGCAATAAAAAAAAGCAGGTAATTATTAAGACTATACTTAAGCTATATGCGCAAGAAATTTCCCCTTAGATAGCATTTATAGCTAATATAGCTAATTCTTTGCGCGCTAAGCGTAATCTAGGCTATGTTTATATAAAATAGCCTAGTATGTTTATAAAGCGTTATTTAAAGCTTAAAGTAAAGTTTTAAGCGTAAGTATAGTTAAGATATATATAGCTAATTATAAACCTTATTTTGCTTAAGTTATATGTGTTATTATTTTAGATGCTATACTTAGCTTTAATATTCTCTATAAGGCTAAACCTGCTCTAAATTACTCTAGGACTCTTATAAAAAGCTTTTTTATAGTTATACTTACACTTAAATGTTACTTTAAGCTCTAAATAACGCTTTACAAACGTACTAGGCTAGTTTATGCAAATATAGCCTAGATTACACTTAGCGCGCAAAGAATTAGCTATATTAGCTATAAATACTATCTAAGGGGAAATTCCTTGCGTATATAGCTTAAGTATAGTCTTAATAATTACCTGCTTCTTTTTATTACCTAGCTTTTATAATTTAGCTATAGAATTAGCTTGTAAAGGTTATCTAGTGCTATAGTTATTTATTGTTTTTTATAAAACTCTGTACATAGCTACAGCACATTTTTTTAAAAGTTTTATGTTTTGTTTAAAAGCTTAGAGTGTAAGCTGTATCTAACATTCTTTTAGCGCGTCTAAGTAGTGTTATAGGGAATGCATTAGTGTAGGAAGAGTAGTTTAGTGGGGTCTTAGCAAAAGTAAGCGACTTAGGTGTGTGAGCAACTCGCCTGTGAAGTACGTTAGCACATAAAGCTATTTAATTTACTAAAAATAACTTTATAGTGTAGCTAGTTTTTCTAGAGTTATAAAGCTTTAATTATAAAGCCTAAGAGATATTTATAGTTATAAGTAAGTATTTTTCCCCCCCTGCTAAAGGCTCTCTTGCAGTCGCAGCTTGTGGAGGGTATACATAGGAAATTAAGTGCTATCTTAAAGATTACAGGATAGTTGCGCTAACTAACCTAGAGCTACTAATCTAAAGGTTCTCTATATAAGGGACTGTTATCTTTTGCTATAATAAGGTCGTTTAAAAAGTTGTTATAGTATAGGGTAAGCTTTAAGGCTACACTAACACGTAAATAGTGGCATAAACACGCTCCTTAGCCCTCACGCGCGTTAGAGACTGCAACCTTAAAAAAGTCTACCTTAATTATATACTGCTTACTTTTAAGCCTTATTAATTAAATTATAATAGTTAAAAAAAGTAGTTACATTTATTTACCTTATGTAATTGTAGGTGGAGCAAAAGTATTAATTGTACTACTTCCTGTTGGAAACGCTGCCCCAAGTGTGTGATATGTTCTAAAATCTTCTACGCGGGATGAATCAATCAGTTGCTTACTAGCCCGCAGGTGGAATTAGGCGACAGAATCATTGGTCATGCGAAAGGCAGAGTATTGGGCGGATCCAGTGCGATTAACGCTCAGGCCATTATTCCTCCATCTGCTTCAGACCTTGATGCCTGGGAGCAATTAGGAAACCATTTCCATACCTCCAGAAGGCATTCACGCTTAGTCTTCCGGGCGATGAAACCGCATCGCATCTTTCAACGCCTTGGGCAGAGGATTTTGCAAGAAGTGCCACTGGGCCGGTTGAAGGTTCATTTCCTAGAGTCAAGGAGGATCTAATTGGCAAAGCCTGGGTAGAGGCAATCTGCACACTGAGATATCCGCTAAGCAACAGCCCCTTCGGAGGACACTCTATCGGGCCGTACAATGCCGCCTCTACAGTCGACCCGGCCACCAAAAAAAGGAGCTCCTCTACCACAGCCTACTACGTGCTGGCATCTGGAAGACCGAACTTGAAAGACTTCTATAATTGCCTTGTAACGAAAATTCTTCTCGACCAAGCTGACACCAGCACCGGAGAGTGGATAGCAACGGGAGTGGAGTTCTCCGAGAATGGCACCGAGAGAGCTTTGCGTACGAATCTGGCGGTTGTTCTATCTGCTGGGGCACTCAATTCTCCGAAGCTACTTGCGCTGTCGGGCATCGGAGATCCAGAAGTTCTGCAGTCTCACCAAATTGAGGTTAAGATCGCAAACCCTTATATTGGCACTAATCTCCAAGACCATATCCTTACTAGCATTAGCTTCGAGGCTAAAGAAGGAGTGTTCACTGGGGATGATCTACTCCGTCAGGATCCAACCGCAATCGAGCTCGCCATGAATCTATACCAAGCTCACAAAGCAGGCCCCTTTTGCTCCAGCGGCGTTTCCTCATTTGCCTATCTTCCAACTGTTGAGCTCGTCGAAGCACCACTTGAAAGGGACATCATTTTGGCGGAATTAGCTAGAACAAGCACGAACCATCCACTCGATTCCACTCGAATTCAATTCGTCCAGAAACTTCTCCAGGGCGCTGACGAGGGCACTGGGCAGTATTTCATATTTCTAGCGCAATCGACAGTAGCTGGTAAAGGTAGTGTCTCTGGACTCGGATCTAACCTCTAGTCTGGAAATTTTATCACCCTCTTAGTCACCCTCTCGCACCCGCTCTCCACAGGGAGCGTGCACATATCCTCTGCAGAAGCAACCGCGGAACCCGCAATTGATCACCAATATCTCTCTAACCCGATTGACATGGAACTTCATTCCAGGCACGTGCGCTATCTTGGGACGATCGCGGCTAGTGCCCCAATGGCCTCACTTCTTAAACCTAACGGGCGACGACAACACGAATCAGCATTCCTGAATGCTGATCTGGACAAGGCGAAGGAGTTAGTTAAAGTCGGCTCTACCACAAAGTGGCACTCTGCCGGCCCCTGTGCCATGGCACCTAGAGACAAGGGAGGGGTCGTGGATGAGAATCTCCATGTTTATGGGGCCAAAAACTTAAGGGTTGTAGATGCAAGCGTATTTCCACTAGTTCCGCAAAGGAACACAAGGAGCTTAGTCTATGCTGTCGCAGAAAGAGCCAGCGATATTATTAAGGATGAATTTGGATATATAAATATGTAAATCTAAGAACTTTACAATAGTCTGCCGAATCGGCCTTAGGCTTAGCGTCCTATTATGCTGTAAAAATCATATAGCTCCTTAGACTCCTAGTCTACAATATATAAATTCTCTTATAGCTCGTGCCTCTTTAAACCTAGAGAAGCCTATAACATTCTTTAAACTAAAGAAGTTAACACTTTTTGTACTCTTCTTTGCTATCTAATCAAAGTATTATAACTAGTAGTAGGTGTCAAAAAGGAAGTTTAGGCTGTCAGGCAGGTTTCTAGGTCGTAGAGTTCGCCGAGGCCGAATTACTGGTATTTAGTCTCTAAAGTTTCGGTTGCGAGTACATGAACTGAAGACCCTTAAGCTGAGCCGCGCTACGGCTCTTATAAACATCCATCATCATCTTCACCCAAGCACTTAAAGTAATCCCTAACCTTACAACCTCTGATCACCGCATCTCTATCCCCTGACTCCTCAACTTCTGAAACTCTACCATCGTGATTCTCTCCACTTTCTCATCCCCAGATTGCCCTACCAAACCACCCCGCACCGCATGCACCAGCGCCGAGTAAGCCAGACTTCTCGACCCGCCATTCGCATGGTATGCGAAAATTCCGACTATGACAGCCGCAAGCGTGACTCCTAGCGCGATGCCGTAGGAGAGGAGTAGTATGCGTTGATTGAGCCAGTATACGTTTTGAATACTGGATATACGGAGTGTGGTGTTGTAGCCACGGGGGTTGCTTCGAAGTTGTCAGTTAAGGATCAGATCGCATATTGATGAGACTTGCACATGAGCCTTTGACGCTAGCATAGACAGCGTCACATTTTCGCTCAGTTCCTCGACTGTCTGCCGGAGAGTCTTGTTCTGCTGGTATGGCTGCTCAAACAAAGTTCCGTAGAAATAGTCTTCAAACTCGATGCTTCCCGAGACGGATGTCTGCATCACGTTCGAGTCGATGGGATTGTCAACAACCAGGCCGATGAGCTGCCTCACGAGGGCCATATAGATGGCTTGGTATGTGAACGTCTGGTTGCCAACAGCATCGGCGCCAGACACGGCGGTTTTCCATTTGAGTGGCTCCAGAGTCTCCACTTTGGATTTCGTACGCTGGACACCCTTCTCAAACGCGAAGTCAACCTGAAAGGACGCGTTATGTAAGGAGCATATATCCATGCTCCAGTAGGTAGTCATCCAGAGCTCTGGGGCAGAAGGTATCATTGTATCGTTATATTCCTTATAGTTTACTCCATTATCAAGAGTACCACTTGGAAGCTTCGTCCAGTCCAGTGCCATTTTTGTGCCATTCGCAAATTTCGATGGTACGAAGGCCCAGTAGCTGAAGAGTTTGGTAGACAGGTATCTCCCGAATGGTTGGGTATTCTCAACAAATTCGTGAAACTCGTCAAACCTATCAGATCCGTTGACACACCGCATGACAGGGCCATACATCTGGAGAGAGTAACTCTCGTTGACATTGAGCGGGGTCATGGCCTGGATCTGGCCTGAAGAAGCCGTGGCGACAGTCTGGATATCCGTTTGGGGACTCGCGTAGCGGAAAATGAGGGCAGAGGTGAGATTCTCCGGATTTAACGCTCGGGGACAAAAACTGAGGAGGGCATTGGGGCACGGTGTGCTGTCGGCGAACTTGTCGACATTGTTTAAATCCAATATCGGTACGGTCGAGCTGACAGCGTCCGTAGTGACAACCGAGACGACGCTCAGGGTGGACGGCGTTACGATTGCGGATATGGGGATGCACCAAGCTACCAGAGCGAGCAGAGTTCCAACCTTGGCATTCCGCACGCTCCCCCACTGGAAGAACTTGGTGAGGTCGGTCGGCGCCATGATGATGCCATCGATCGTCTCGAGGCGCAGTTTCTTCCGAGACATGGTCATCCATACGAGCTGCGCGTGCGCGACGACAACTGCAAAAGTCCAGCTCGTCTTCGAAACGAACGCCAGTCCAGTGCCAATCCGGATGTTCCATTCTTGGGAGATGGAGAACCCATCATCGACGACGTGTCCGACAAGAGAGCGGTAGTAGAAGAAATGCACCAGTGACCCTGCGATGCCCAAGATTAGAAGCACCGCCATTTGAACAATGGCCGTCCATAGTCGCGAAAATCTGGTGGGCTTGGTTTCGTGAACCTCGATGGGTGTGTCGTGCTGTCTGTAGACTTCGCCTGAGCCAGAGACCTGGGAGTACTGCATCGCGTTGGATCTGAAGGTATGTACAATCGAGGATCAGGCCAATGCTGTCGTGTGGGGAAAAATAAAATGTTTTGTAGGCCTGAAGACGAATGTTTGGCGTGGTTGTCAGGATGCAGAGCGGAGTCAGCAATGGATTGGGGGCCATTTGTCCGAGCCGCTCTCGGCGAGATGAAACAGGCATCCGTTGCAACTTGATTTCAGAGAAGCATGAAGAATACCTTGTTAAGGGGCGAAAGATGGTAAACCCAATCTCTGGAGCGCACGCGGACATGTTGGGAGCAGGATAGAAGTTGCTCAAACAAGTCATAGCGGAGGCGCCGGAACTTGGGTATGCGGAGATGCTGGATTAGTTGCCGAGTATGACAGCAGCAAGGAAAATCTATGCGGACGACGGGTTGGAGGGTGGGAGAAGTGCTATGGCAGTCCTATCAAGGGGGCTGTGTTCACGAAGTGTGAAGTTGATGGTATTCGAAGATGCGGACTCGAGCCGACCGACGTGTCGTGGCACACGGCTGCGTTTGTGGTACATTATTCCATAGGGTGGACTTGAGTTTCGCGCCAACGAAAGAGGCCTCAGTGTTTTAAATTAGAGACTAGGGGCGTGAGGGCGCATGCTGCAGCATATCATAAACTGACTTCATGCGTCTTCCCACCACCACCCATGCGAAGCGAAATCCCCACCTATTTTCCTGACGACCATTTCCACGAGCGTTTTATCAACAAGTTCATATTTCTTCAGCGCTACAATTTGATTCGACATTCTCCTCATGCAATGACCTTGCGATTTTGTCTTCCAACCCCAGCACAAGACTCAGGCTCGCTAAAGTCCACCCCACCCGCCTCGCCCCACCCACCGACTTGGACCACAGAGTGGCAGCTGAATCTCAGCGCCAAATGAAACAACAGCGATGAAGAAGAGAGACTTTATAATATCTCACCGTGCCACAACTGTGTAGCAGCTTGGCGTTATGACGGCGACTAAGATCTGTTAATTAACTAGTTAGGAGGGAGAGCAATGTATTTTAGCTTATTTGACTCTCTGTGACGGTGCTGCTTGTCATGTTCCGCTGGTAGTCACATGATCGCGCCAATAGTTAAGCGAACGCGCTAGATCCTTGGCGCGGTGCAAGCTTTTCTCTCGCGAAAGCCTCACTGTAAGGCCGAGATGGCGCTTACGTGCGACGGGTATATATACTATTCTGTACGCAGATATTAACTGTTAGTTGATTATTCGCACCTTTTTAGTTGTATTAGCGCAGTGCTCCGTCCTGACACTCACCTCCTTCTCTTCTCATCCTAATATGGCTAAAATAGAGCCAACTAACTCTACCTCGCTTCACTAGCTTATTACAGTAGTAGAGACTGTACTTGTCATCACACTCCTATAAATAAGCCTTTATTACTTAATCTAAACTACATAGTACTGCTATGGCAGATTTGCCTTATACGCAATAGAAGACCCCCAGGCTATGTAAGGCCGAGATGGCGCCTACCTGCGACAGGTATATGCCTCTGAGTGGATTCACACCGCATTCGGACCTATTGTCTTGCTGTCAGATATGCGCACCTACTGTCAAGACAGGAGGAACGCTTGACGAAAGCTGCTACATAGTACGAGCAATAAGCTCGAACAGTATGTTGCTGCAAATTGCTGCATGTTGCAGCATTTTGCAATATTCTGCAACAAATTGCAGCATGTTGCAAGCTGGTCGCGCATAGGGCTAGTGCGCGAGGGCCTCGGATCGGAAAAACAAAAGCCGAGCAACACGAGTAGAGCAGAAAAAGGATCGATAAATCAATACAATCAATCATCATCCCATACATCATATCCAAACCCATCTTTCATCTCAGGAAGCCTAGAAACAGTGCTTCAATCTGACACTTGCCTGCGCTGTTACAAAAATAACTCCTATTGCTTTAGTACTACTATCTAGCTTCTTACTCTTAAACCCTTATAGAAAGGCTTAACTAAACTTATAGATCACGTGATATTGCTATAGAGTCTCCAGCAGCCTTATAGCTTCTATCGCCCGTAGATTCATGCATGATTGCTACGCTGTTTGGTACCTGAGACTACTTAATAGGGCTAGTTCGGAACAGCCTTGCGTATAATTTGCCTCGTGTGGCTTGATTACTGTGGCTGTGCGCCATAGATGTGGCTTCACTCTTTCAGGTTAGTGCGGCCTTGGCAAATGTCGCGTTTCGCAATCGCCCCCACCGTTGTAGAGGATCTCGGATCTCGGAATCCATCTAGCACCTTGGAATGTTCCAATGAAAACTTCCCCTCATGCTTTACAATGGATGGCCCTCGCTCTTTCAAATACCTCCCGACCGAAATATGGAACAGAATTCTAGGGTCCGCAACACCTAAGCTACCAGATTGTAAAGATATTGTAAAGGCTTCACAGACAACAATAACGCCACTAGTGTTTGTCGCACGTGTCTCACGCGATGTCATACCCATGTACTGCACTATTCACTTATTAGGCATAGCTCCTTTCTTGTACGGTATATAGTTAGCCTAGAGCTCTATTAAGCTCCTTAGACCTTATAATACACTTGTGCAGTCTACTTTGTTTAGATCTTAGTACCTTGTTAATTTGCTTACTATATAACCTCTTCTTAGCTCATGCAAGAGTTATAAGCCTAGAGTTACGCTTCTAACTAGTACTATAGTTACTACTGTACATTTAGCTTTTGCATCTACCTTAAAAGGCTCTGTAAACTTTAACACATATTAATTACAGATTACTTACTAGCTAAGCTTAATTAACTAGATAATAACCTTCTGTCTATTTTAAAACATATTAATTACAGATTACTTACTACCTAAGCTTAATTAATAGGATAACAACTTTCTGTTTTTTTTATACATATTAATTATAAATTGCTTACTAGCTAAGCTTAATTAACTAGACAATAACTTTCAATCTATTTTAAAACATATTAATTATAGATTACTTACTAGCTAAGTTTAATTAACTAAATAATAACTTTTTTATTTACTAAACTAAAACTGCTTATTAATAAAAAACCTACTTAATTTATAACGTACTTTATAGGCAAGTTGCTCACACACCTAAGTTACTTACTTTTGCTAAGACCCTACTACACTACTTTTTCTACACTAATGCATTTCTAACAACACTACTTAAACATGTTAAAGAAACATTAAATGCAGCTTACACTCTAGGCTTTTAAATAAAATGTAACACTTTTTAACTAACATGCTGCAGCTATTTATAAAGTTTTTTAAAAGATAATAAGTAACTAACATGCTAAACAACTTTTTTAAGCTAATTATATAGCTAACTTATAAAAGCTAGATAATAATAAAAAGCAGGTAATTATTTAGCACATACTTAAGCTAGATGCGTAAGGATTTCCCTCTTAGCTAGTAGCTATAGCTAATATAGCTAATTCTTTACACGCTAAGCATAATATAGGCTATATTAGTATAAACTAGCTTAATATGTTTATTAAGTGTTACCTAGAGCTTAAAGTAAAGTTTAAGTATAAGTATAACTATAAAAAAGCCTTTTATAAAGATTTTATAGTAATTTAAAGCTAGTTTAACCTTATAAAGAATATTAAAGCTAAGTATAGTATTTAGAATAATAACATGTACAACTTTAACAAAATAGAGTTTATAATAGGCTAGATATTTACTAGAGCAGTTGTTACAGGTTTAAAAAGATAAGGACAGCTAAAAGCAGTCTAGCTAGGTAACTAGAAGTAGACAACAGCTATCTAGGGCATTAATGCTAAAAGGTAGGCTATTTGCTTTTTATTATCTTCTAAAGTAGCAACTACTTTTTAAACTAGTATAAAAAAAAATCTACTTTAGAATTAAGTTATTATAATCTTTAAGCATAGCTAGACTACTAATTAGCTTAGTCTAGACTAGTTAAAGCACTTTAATATGTATATAAAAAAGTGTACTATTAGTAGCTACTATCTACTAGTTATTAATAGCTATAAAAGCTATAACTTACTTTATTTCTAGTAATACTATAAAGATAATAAGATTATTACTATTTACATACTTTTTTACTTATTACACCTATTATAGCTACTTAATGTAGGTTATTTTGCTTCTTTAAAGAAAGTATATAAGCGCTAAGCTAAAAACCTTATACATAACTAAATTACTTATATTATAAAAATAAAGTTCCTACTATGCTTTAAAGTAGCGTATAATGCTATAATTACTTTTAGTAATATCTAAGAAAGGTTTTAAAGCGCTAGATTAGTTTTTTTTAACCTATAATAAGTTATAATAAGCCTTAATGTAAAGTTGCGCACTCTATTACTACTACTACCTATATATAATAAGCCCTAGCAGTTGTAAACTCTAAGCAATACCCTAGAACTTAAGTTATAATTAATGCTTATAAAAATAAAAATTTAGAAGTATATAAATAGTTTACTAACTTTTATAGTTAAGGCGTTTAAAAAGGTCTTAAAGGGGGTAGTAATAATTGCGCATAAGCTAGCGTTAGCATAACAGGAAACTACTAAGCTTTAAGCAGCTAATAAGGCTGCTACGCAACATAAATTACATAAAAAAAAGCAAATTAAAGTAAAAAAAACCTTAATAATTTAAAAAAGCCTGCGCTTAACAGCTCTAAAGGAGTTTAAAGCGCGCAGTAATAGAAAGAAGGCAAAGAAGCAGGTGTAAGCTAAAGTAGGTAAGCTATTCTAAAGGTGCTGCAGATAGTGCAATTAGACTAGGCATAACACGCAAACATGTAAGCAAGAAGCAGAAGTAGTATCTAAATAATATTCTAGGCTGTACTGTACTATATAGTGCTAGAGCAGGTTGTTATGGGCTATAATAGAGTTTGTTAGGGTGGGGTCTTGGCAAAAGTGAGCGACTCGGGTGTGTGAGCGACTCGCCCATGAAGTACGTTATAAGCAACTCTTTACTATTAACATATAAAAAAATAACTTTAAATATTAATGCCTTTATATAGCTTACTAAAAAGAGTAACTAGTAGCCCTAGTTTAGTTATATTAAGATATAAGCAATAAGAAAACATGTTTAGAAGTATATTAACCTAGATCTTTTACTAGAAAATCTTCTAGTTAACACTATACTCTAGAGGCCTAAGGTTATAAAGTTTTATATAGGCAGCACCTAGCTTAGTTCTAACACTATAGTCTCTAACCTAAACCTTAATAATTAGTAATGCTATATAATAGCTTATAAAAACTACTATAATAATTTAAAGTTATTTAAAAATAACATAAAGCTTTATTAAACTTTTATATGCTAATTAAAAGCACTATTAACACAACAAACTACTTTATTATTAAGAATTAAAAAACTATTTATAAAAAGCTAAAAGTCTTAAGAGTAATTCTAAAGCCTTTTAATAAGCAGCTTAAGCAAAGTGCATAAACTGCATATAACTGCGTTAGAAAGTAGTTATTAAAAATAAAATAAAACTAATAGATTATAGTGTATAAAAATATATATATTAATACTAAATTAGTTTACTTGCTAAATGTAACAGAATATTAACTACACTATAACTTTATATTAGCAATTTTAGATATAAACTCTAGATGCGCAGCAGTTATCTAATTTATTTTAGTTTAATATAAATAGACTAATAAAAATCTACTTAATTTTCTTACTAGCTATTTAGAGTTTTTTAAAAATTAGTAATAATTACAGCTAACTTAGTAACCTAGCATTACTTATAGTAATTTTGCTATATACTAAGAACACTTATTTACACTACAACAGCAGTAACAGTAGTTTATATGTAACTTCTATAGGCGTTACTATAAATCTAAAACATTAAAATTAATAATTCTTAACTAAGACTTAAAACGTTTATATTTCTACTTTTTTTTAGTATAAATATAATAAGCATATAAGTAGTAATTTTTAGCTTAAAGTAGAAGCTAAGTAGCTTAATAATAAAAACTTTTTTTACTATTAAAAAACTAACTAAACTAAGAAAGAGAATACAGTAGATAAAAAAAAACATAGAAGAGGTAGTAATAATAGTAACTATTATTAGCTAACGTAAGTATTTAGTTATATAACTTAATTATCTAACTAAAGCTTATAGTCTTAACTTAGCTTAAATCTAAATATAATTTTAATAACTAGAATCTACTTAATGCTTTAGTGTTACGACCTACGATTAGACTGTAAGCGACTAGTCAGCTGTGCCCCACTGTTTAAACAATCAAGGATGGAAGGTCCTCGATTCCCTGCCTGACAGGTCACGAGACTTAACGGACGAGGAATGGACCAAGCTCCTAGACTAATGCGCGGTGGAGTGTGTTGTCTAATAAGAGGGAGACGTTTGCATGCTGATACAAGCAACCGCGCGCGGGGCGTGCTGTAGAATGATGCATGCAACAACTCACAACAGCATGCAAGTGCATGCAGCCTTATGTATATAGTTTAGAATCCTAACTTTATTTAGAAGCTGTAATTAACAGTTAGTTTATTCTTTACATAGACTAAGTAGCATTACTACTTTTTAATAAAAAGTAATCTAATTATATATCTTGCACTATATATACCTTCTTTCTTGTTTTACCTAAGGAACTGTTTTACCTAAGCGCCTTATACTGCTGTTGTAGGGAGAAACTACAGTCAGCTGCCCCTCCTTGTCCTAGTAACCACGCCTTAACAGACTGTACACCCGCTAAGGTTAAGTTCTCTCCCTTCTGCACCCCTAATTCTCTCCCATAGGCCTAGAGTTCTTCGGACACCATTTATCCGAAGTTAAGACCGTAACATTTAGCTAGCACTAGGTAATTAGCAGCTACTTTAATAAACTTTATAATAAACTCTATAAATAAAAAATATGCTCTAAAGGTAAATAACAATTTTTTTTTTTAGCACTTATAGATTTTAGATTCTAGAGCAGACTTAGAGCTTATCTTCATTAGACTAACTTAGGGCTAGCAGCTGACATCTTCTTATACTAGCACAAGGCACTGTTATGCTTACTATTAAAAGTTTTAGAGAACTTACTAAGGTAATCTTAAATAATATAGCTTATATTTTTAGCATGTTTACTAGTCTTATATCTCTTTTTAAAAAATAAAATATGTATTTTAACTTTAAAGATAACTAAATATATAAAACGCTGGGTTAAGAATTAGCGTAGAGATTTCTACAAGGAACCTACTAGATATGTTTAGAAGAACATAATCTAAGAAACCGCAGCATCTCTTATTACTAGGCAACAATAGAAAATAACATAGAAACATATACAGTTATCTCTATAATAGCTAGGGTCTAGTAATAGAGAAGGAATAATAGAAGTTCTTCTAAAACATACTACACTAAAAATAAAGATTTAAATATGTATCTAACTAATTTAAAGTTCTATAACTAAGCTAGAAATAAGTAATACTCTACTAACTAGCTATAGTAATTTCTAGAAAACAGCTAGTTCTATAAAACAACAAAAAAATGCATTCTATGTAGAAGTAAACGTCACCTACAAAGTAACTGCTAATATAAAAAATACCTCTTATAAATAATAAAAACCTGTAAATATCTAAGGTGGGCATAATAATAGCTAATAGTAGTAAGAACTAACACTATAGAATGCCTAGCAACGTAGTACTTATGTACTAATAAATACTGCTAGAGTTATTAGACTATAAAGCATTAAAGTAAGTAGTAGCCTATTAGAAGCATTCTCTAGGGCATTACAACAGATGTTATAGAAGAATAGGCAACAACCTATAAAAACCTAGACTGCACTTACTGTAAAGAAGCTCTAACGCACAAACTTACACCCTAGACAGAGTGTAAACATAGGCATAAATGTGCCTTTTATTACTTCTAATAAAAGGCCTACTAACAAAATAATTAACTACTATTTTATGTAAGAATAGAACATAAAGACTGCACTAATAATAACTATGTAATACTAAAATATTGGTGATTAAGATAGGAAAACAAGCTATTAGAGACTAACTTAATAAACATATATCTTATAGAATATGTAAAGAAGGACGTGCTAGAACACAACAAAATATATTATAACATGCAAGTTCTTATAGCAGTAGGATAAGGCTTAGGAAAAAGTCTAACTACAGACTTTATAATAATAAAAAATAGCCCTAATAAATAGTAGATGCACATTTACTACTACTAATTTTACTTAAATTAAAAGAAATAATATACCTTTCTAAGCTAAGAAAGACCTGTTTAAAGTATCCTTAGTAGACGCCTCCTCTATAGAGTTTAGAGAAGAATAGATTAAGCTTAAAACTAAAAAAGTAGACTTTAGCACAAGAATAGCTACAGACTAGCGCTTAATAAGCATACTACCTCTTAAAGACAAGTATAATGCAACAATAGGCTTTAATTAGCTACAGTAACATAACTCTGTTATAGACTAGAATAACATAACTATAGGACTATTAAACCTAAAAACATAGACATAGTGCAACAAACTAGAATGCGCATTTTATGCCTATTCTTAAGAAAGATTGTCTTAGGAAAAGAAAGAAAAAAAACCTGCACTATAAATATAAAAAGTAACAGCTATAAAAGTTATGTAAAAAAGTATAAAAAAAGCTACTTTAAAAGAAATTCTGCAAGACAAGCACACTTAATAGATAAGTATAATCCACCCTGCTCTAGAAACTAGAGAACTTCCAGCTAAATACTAGAAGATAAGAACATGTTTAAAACTCTAGAAGATCTAGAAGAACTGCCCCTGCATTAACCTTAGGACTATATAATAAACTTAAAACTAGAAGCACATTTAAAAACTTATAAAGCAAGAGCTTTAACAAGAATATAAAAGAAAGCCTTAAAACTTTACATTAAAATAATGTTATTAAAAGGACACATACAACCTAGTAAAGCTAACTACACAACTACTCTAGTATTTACGCTAAAGAAAAATAAGAAACTAAAAGTCTACTAAAACTTTAAAAACCTAAACAAAAATATAATTTAAAACTAACATCTCTTTTCTATAATATAAAATATAATAGATTAACTTTAAAGAACTAAACACTTTACTAAGTTTAATGTATAAGTTAGCTTTAATAAGATCTAAATAAAAGCAGGGCACAACTACTTACAGCCTTTAGAACACTATAGAGACTATATAAAATAATAGTTATACCCTTTAGATTAACTAACGCCTTAGCAACATTCTAACAAGTTATAAACATAGCGCTTAATAAATACCTAGAAATCTTTGCACTAGTATACCTAGATAATATAATAATTTATATAAAAAAAGATAAGCTAGACTACGTTTAGAAAATAAAGGTAGTACTTAAAAGACTTTATAAATACAGACTTTACTTATAATTAAGCAAATGCAAATTTAATCTACAAGAAACAAAATACCTTACATTTATTATAAATAAGTAAGAAGTAAAAATTAACTTAAAGAAAATAAAGCTATAATATAATAGCTAGAACCTATAAATGTTAAAGAAATTAGAGAATTCCTAGGCCTAACTAGATATGTATAACAGATAATAAAAGACTACTCTAAGATAGCCCTTCCGTTAACTAACATAACTATAAAAGAAAAATTACAAAGAAAGTTTACATAGACACTTAAAATAAAAAAAGCCTTCTAAAAGCTAAAGAAGGCAGTAACTAGTAAGATAGTTATAAAGATGTATAACTTAAACTTTAATACTAAAGTTAATACAGACGCCTGTAATAGAGCAAAAGAAGCTACCCTATATTAGAAGCAAGAAAATAGAAGATAGCACTTTATTACTTACTACTTTAAAAAATTCTTAGCTAAAGAAGCTAAAGCTAATATCCTTAACAAAGAATTAAAAGTAATAGTAGACGCTTTAAAAGCATAGCAAGTATAGTTAATAAGCATAAAAAAAGTTTAAAGTGTAGTTAGATTATAAAAACTTAACTATGTTTATAACTATAAAAGACCTACTAATAAAGCATGTTAAATAGGCAATAGAACTTAGCTAGTACAACTTTGTTATTAAATATATATTAGAGCACAAAAGTTATTAAGCTAACGCTATAAGATAACAACTAGACTACATAGATAAAGACTACTAGCCTATAAAGAACTTTGCTATATTTAAAAAAAAACAATAGCCTAGTATATAATAGACTATTGCTAGAGGAACTACTTGCCACTTTAATAATTCTACAATAGGGATAGAAACACCTTATAAAGAAGCACTATAAATTACCTATACTTAGACACCTAGGCATTAGTTCCCTAGTAAAAAGAATTAAAAAAATATATCTTTAAACACTTAACTAACTAAAGACTATCTATACAGAAGTTCTAAAAAAATGCAACATATATAATAGAAACAACGCAACACACTATAAACTATATAAGCTCCTTTAACCTATAAAAGCTCTAGAACAACTATAGACTATAATAACTATAGACTTTATTACTAAGATCTCTTAGTCTAGAGAACTAAAATTAGAACAAAATTGCAACATAATTATAGTAGCATAGTGTAAAACTATAAAGTTTATACATTTATTGTAACGGCGCAGGCAAGACAATGGGTCTGAATGCGGTGGGAATCCACTCAGAGGCATATGGGAGTGCGTGGGGACTCTGAACCTGGGAATGCCATTGACACCTATAGGCCTTGTACGAAAGGATATCAGAAAACTACCGAGCTAGCTACGGGGGCGAGGTGCGACTAAATACATGAGGGAATAGGGGTAACAGCAGGGGTCGGGGCCAGGTCGAGGTCGTGGCCGATACAAAGGCCTTCCGGAGGTTCCGGGCGACTCGAGATGGAACGATTCATGAGGATCGTTACATTTATAGCCTTTAGAAAAAACTATAACTGCAAAAAAGTTTCTTTATAAGCTAGAAAAAAATGTCCTAGCTATACATAGCTGTCTAGAGATTATAGTAATAGATAAAGATAAATTATTTATAAGTTAATTCTAGCAAACAGTTATAAAGACTATAGCTATAGAACATAAGCTGTCTACAGCCTACTACCCCTAAATAGATAGGCAGATAGAGTAGACAAACTAGACCCTAGAACATTATCTCTAAAAGTACGTCTTACTAGATTAAGATAACTAGGCTAGTTAGCTCTTGTTAGCACAGCTAGCTATTAACACTACTAAGTTTACTATAACTAAGGAAACACTATTTATAGCTAATTTTAGATACCTACCTAGGTTTAAGACACAGGACCTTCTACAACCTACGCCTATAGAAGCATAAGAAAGAATAAGAACACTAAAAAACCTATATAAGCAGTTAGCCACATAAGCTAAATAAGTAGAAAGAAAAATAGTTTAAAATGCTAACTAACACAGAATAGGTATACTAAATATCTAACTAGAAGACAGCGTGTACTTTTCTACTAAAGATCTAAAGTGTCTATAACCCTTAAGAAAACTTTTAGAAAAGAGAATAAGACTAAATCAGGTTATAGCTATAGAAGAAGTAAATGTCTTCTTAGCTCTTCCTTCTATAATAAAAATCCACCCCTAGTTCTACATGTTAAAAATAGAAAAGGCACATCTAAATGTTTTATTAGCTACATAAGAATAAAGACAAATAGAAAATAAATATAAAGTTAAGCACATCATAGCCTTTTAAAATAATAGAAAGGAGTTTCTAGTAAAATAAAAGAATTAGCCTACTAGTAAGAATACCTAGAAACCTCTTAAACATTTAAAGAACACCTCTAAACTGCTAGCTTACTTTTAGAAAACCTAAATAAAGTAAACTAGAAAGGTAATAAAGCGCTAAAGCTTATAAAAGCTAACTTATTACTAGCTAGCAGCAATGTAGATTAAAAAGACTCTAGTAATAAACCCTAAGAGGCTAGAAGCTTTACAGCCTCTACATCTATAGCCTTAAGTTTATTAAGAGATAAAAGATCCCCCTTTATATACTTTTTCTAACAATCTTAAAGAAGGTAAAGCTGTTTTATAAAGTAAACCTTTCTTACTATAATCTTAGCTACTTTTTAGCGGCCTTTAATAATTTATTAAGAGCTTTTATATAAGTCTTCTTAGCCTGTTCTTGTCAGATTGAAGCACTGTTTCTGGGCTTCCTGAGATGAATGATGGGTTTGGATATGATGTATGGGATGATTGATTAATTGTATTGATTGTGTTCATTTATCGATCCTTTTTCTGCTCTACTCGTGTTGCTCGGCTTTTTGTTTTGCCGATCCGAGTCCCTCGCGCACTTGCCCTATGCGCGACCAGCTTGCAAAATGCTGCAATTTTCTGCAATTTGCTGCAATTTGCTGCAATTTGCTGCAAACTGCTGCAACATGCTGCAAACTGCTGCAAAATGCTGCAATTTGCTGCAACATGCTGCAAAATGCTGCAATTTGCAGCAACATACTGTTCGAGCTTATTGCTCGTACTATGTAGCAGCTTTCGTCAAGCGTTCCTCCTGTCTTGACAGTAGGTGCGCAAATCTGACAGTTCTATCTTTGCTAATTTTTTTTATAATCCTACGCAAGATAATCTTACACCTAGTTTAAAATAAAAGCATTACAGCAACTGCTCTTTTAAAGACACTCTACACAACTATTAAATAAGCGTGATAAGACGTAAGAAACTAACGCCTTACAATAAGAACTACATAGCCGCATCTTCCTATAACACAGAGGGTTAAGACAATCTGCAGTACAAATTTAATAGTAAGAATAGAGAACTAGAGGCATAGTTAAGACTAAAAAAGGTAGACATAAAGAAAGTATTCTAGTACAAAAACCTACTAGATAAAGGAAAACCTCTAACACTCTTAGCAAGCTTTAGAAAGCAGTAAAGACGCTGCTATAAAGAAAAGGCTATGTTATAATTTAAGTAAAATTATAAGTAAGTGTTAGATAATAGAGGTTAAGCTTACACAAGATTAGTAGCTATTACCTAATCATTCTTCCTAAGAAAGCACAGACAACAAGTACTAGCAGTTAGGCAATAATATCCTAGATAGGAATAGTTAACTGCAGCAACTGCAACAACTGTAGGAAGAGGTCTGCAGGCACTACAGGCACTGCGGGCAAACTCTAAGTATATAGTTTTAACTATAACTAAGCTTAAAAGGTTATAATTAAAGTTTAGTTTTATCTTTATTATAAGACTAAGTAACTAGAGTAATTTATAAAGATTATTCTTATTTTATATACTTGCGCACATATACACTCTAATTATTATCTTAAAAGAGATTGTTTCCCTGCTTCTTATACAGCGTTTAAGGGATAAACTATAATTAGCCTACTTCTCTCTAAAGCCCCATAGATTTAGAACAGGACTGTACACCCCGAACAAGATCTACCTTCCACCTGTACCACCCTACTACGTCCTTGGCCCGTGTACTTGCAACACGTCCTGATTAGCACGTGACTAGCAAGTAGAAATTGTAACAATAATCTATGCTTATTAATTATGTATAAAGGCATTAAAACATTTAGAATTACAGGGCTATAAATAGATAACACTTTTAGTATTATTACAACTAATTTTACGCAACATAAAAAGAAAAGCTGTAAAAAGCTAAGTTCTATATAAAGCCTAAAATAATATTATTACATAAATAGCTTGTAAAATTTAAAAAAAATTTAGCTTATATAAAATAAAACTATAATTTTATAAACTTAGAAAACATAAGCTAAGAACCTCTATATAGTAGACCTAAACGTAGAAGACGCTATGCAGAAGTACATTAAACAGCGTGCACAAGGTGCCTATATTATGTTAGTGTGTCACGATTGTGCACGAGTAAGGTTATAGAGCTTCACGGAGGTCTAGTTTAATTACTACGTGAGGTATTATGGTAGGTACAAGACGTTGTGTGAGGAACAGGAAGGTTTAGAAGGAAATTAGTAATTAAATACTTATCTTAGAAGTCTAAGCGCTTTAGGTATAAATTAAGCCTATTCTAAGTTTAGTTAGTGTTAAAGTAGTTTATGCTTAAGTTTATGTCTATGTTATGTTATATTTATGTTAGACGTGCACTAATAATACTCTAGTACACGTCTAATACAGTTATGTCTAGGATCTAGGGAGGATACTGTGACAGTACCCCCCCTCTTATTAGAAAGGGAATTCTTTACATTAGTAGTTCTAGCATTAGGTTGTCTTTGTTAGGGTACAGGTTTAGTTTAGATAAGTATTAGGCGTAGAATTAGGTTACTGCAGAGTTTTCTTGCAGAGCTTCTGCAGGTTTCTACAACAGTTTGTTGTATCTAGTCTATTTTATAAGGTATTTATAGATATGTTTTTTTTATTAAACTAGATTTATTTAATGTCTTTTATAACATATTTTAGTTTATTATTTATAATAATAAGTTTAGGTAGCAGGTTTAGCTGTCTAGGTAGATAGTTAGATTTAAAGGCTGCTTAGCGCAGCAACAATACGTAGAACACAGGGTGTATCTTTATGCTATTAGGTAAGATTAATTAGTAAGTGTGTAATAAGACTATATAGGCTACTGTAAAGGGGCTAAGGTTTTTTTAATTAAGTTTTTTTAATTATTAGTTTATTTAGATATTTCTAGTGTCTAGCTAGACCTTCTTGCTAGCTGCATACATAGAGGTAGAGGTTTAGAATTAGTTTACATACTTTTATTAAAAAGCTTAAGCTTATGTAAGCTTTTTATAAACATATTTAGATATGTTTTAAATTTTATTAATAAGTTTATTTACATCTATTACTTATATAGATTAATAAGTTAGTTAGGGGGTATTTATAAGTAGTTTAAATCTTATTTAGAGGTAGTATCTATAGTTTACTAAAAACAAAGATACTTATGTTAATTTAAATATTATATTATTAGCTTTAAACTATGCTATAGCTAACTATTTTACCTAGTTATTTTACTAGTAGTTTATGTACACTTATAAGACTTATTTTATTACAGTGTTTATGTTTTTAGTCTAGCTATTAGTTTCTAGGTAAAAAGCTGTAGATAGATAGAGGATAATTTAGAGCTATTTATAGAGTTTGTCCTAGAAGGCTAAGACAAACTGCGTACCTCTATTTAATATAATTATGTTAGGCAGGTTATAGTAAACTTATATGTATTAGTAGAATAACTAGGCTATATTAGAGGCAGTTATAAAGGAACATAGTATTAAGTGTTAATACTTAGTTAAGTAATTAATAACTACTATAATATTTATATACTCTTTAGATAGAAGTAGGTTTATAATAAAATTAATTAATATGTCTTTTTAAGCTTATTTAAGAATTAGAAGTAGTTTAAGTAGGCTATTATACTTTTTTTAAGAGGCTTTTACTTTACAGTAAGTATAGCAACATAATACATATTAGCGTACAGTATAGAACATGCGGGGCTAGTAGTACTCTCTCTACAGTAGGTTATGAGTCTTTCCTCTACCTAAGTGTCCTTTAATAAGTAAGTTATGTATAATTTAGAGTAGTTTAATTCTTAGTTTATTAGAATTAAAGATTATAAGTTAGTTACAGTAATATAGCTTACTATTTTAGTTTTTATAGTTAGCTAGTGTTACCTTCTTTAACTAACTAGCGCTATTTTAAAGTAGGTCTAAAGTTTTTTAAATAAATTTATTATTTAAATACTTATTAGTAATAATTTAATTAATTATTTAATCTATTTTATTTAAGTTAAGGTCTAAAAATAGCTTAAGTTAAAGTAGAGTTTAGTGTTAAGCCTTTTATGCTTCTTTCTAAGTAAAGATGTTTTAAGATTGCCTTATAAAAGCATCTAGTTTCCCTTTATCTTAACTAAGATAATAAGTAATTTTAAAATTAAAATAAGATAGGTATTTAGACTAACAGGCTTATTAGTAGCTAAGTTATTTTATAGTTGCAAAGTACTGTAAGTTCTTATAGTTAGATAGAACCTATATTAGATGCGCTGCACCTTCTAGTTTAGGTTGCTATTGTTTAAAGTAGTGTACTATAGCAAGTAATTTTTTATTATAGATTTTATAATTACCTTCTACAGGACTTATTCTTTTTAAGAAGTATGTAATAGGCCTAATAGTTCTGTCTAGCTTAGTCTAGAAAAGAACTTTTGCTACTATGTAGTCTAAAGCATTAGCTTTTACAAGTATTAGTAGTTTAAAGTTAAAGTAGCAGAGTATTAAGGCTTTAGTAAAGGCTTTCTTTAGCTAGTTAAAAAACTATTAGTAATTTAAGTTAAAGTTAAATTAAACTTTTTTTTTAGTAAGTGTAATTATAAAGCTTACTAGCTGTAAAAAGTTGTTAATAAATTATTAGTAAAAGTTAGCAAATTCTATAAAAGCTTAAACATCTTTTATATTTTTTAGGTATTACTAATCTAGCACAGTTTAAACTTTAATAGGGTCTATTTAGATGCTATTTATAGAGATTACATATTCTAAATATGTAACCTTTAATTAGTAGAACTTGCATTTATCTACATTAAGTTATAGACCTGCTTCTTCTATAGCTTTTAGCACTAGGCGTACATGCTGTTTATGCTTTAAAAGGCTATTACTATAAATTAAAATATTATTAATATATACAGTATAGAACACGTCTAGGTAGGGTTAGAGCAAGTTGTTTATAAAATGTTAAAAAGTACTAGGCGTGTTAGCTAAGCTAAAGGGCATTACTAAGTACTTAAATAGTCTATACGAGCAGATTAGCCTTCCTTTCCAGGAAGAAGGGGGCTAGTCCTAATTAGGAATGATTACGTAACAGCTCGCTTACGCGCACGGCCGCCACAATAACCAATCTAACCAACCCAGCTTCACATCTCCTCCTGCCACGCCCACCAACCCACCCAACCAGGGCAGTGCGACCTTACCAGCCAATCCCAAACCGCCAAGGACGCTACAGGTACACATCTTACCCTATCCGCACGTTTCAGGTTAAAATCTAATTAGAACAGCCTCTAACACCCTCTGCTCACTTCTGACGCGGCGGATCGCGTCCAATAACGCCATGACAACGCCAGATAACAACCAGTCGCAACCTAATAATAAGCCTCCATCGCCAAAGATCAATACCAAGGTCATTATCAATTCCCAAGGTAAAGGCCTGACCGGAAGCCAGGACCTCTTGGCCAAAGAGGCTGGTGCTAATGGCGATAGTAAGTTTTACCTTACGCGTGTCATAATCTAGGGCTAATCAGGAAAAATAGAGGCGCTAGACAACAACAAACCCACCCCATCAGACAACACGTCGTCAGGACCTACCTCTTCGCCTTCCGTGCCCAATACGTCCCGACCAGAAGACACGCAGTCTCGCCCGAGTCCAATGGCATCGCAGGCAGGACCAAACCAGACAGTGCCCGCCCGCGCCTTTGGCCAGACTAGACCAGACAGCTTGCAGGGCGGCCAAGATCAGAGCTGGCGACAGTATAGTGGAAGCGTAAGTAAATCTAGATCAATCTAGATTAATACAACTTGGGAAGGAATTAGACTAACAATATCTTTTCGCAGCCTGCCCCCGCTCATATCCAACCCGTATCTGGCCATGGAGAACATCAGCAGCAATTTGCCCGTCAGCTAAGTCGCGGACCATATCCGCCACCGCAAGGTCTATATCCGCAGGCCCAGGGTCAATATCCGCAGGCTCAGGGTCCGTACCAGAACACCCAGTGGCCTCAACATGAAGCACCTCCGTTTGCTCCAGGCGGACCGTACCCTTTCCAGCAGCAGTTCATGCCACCATATTCCCAGTATGGACATTACGGATATGGCATGGGTCAGGCCCTGCCCGCTCCAACCCCAATCGTTTCGCCCTATCAGATGGATCCGGCCGAAGCTGGGTCGAAGCCGACCAAAGGCAAAAAGAAGGGAAAGATCATACCTCAGCCCGAACCTTCAAGCAGCGAATCTGAGCAGTCCGACTCTTCTATGGAGGACACCGATTCATATGAAATCGTTGATCTAAAGCCGCCATACAAAGGGGTCCAGACTGCTGCGAAGATGATAGGACTCTCTAGGCGCCTAATGGACCCCAAGTTCATAAAGGATCTAAACATAAAGGTCACAACAGCCTATTTAGGGTTGGTTAAGATGCAAACGAATCGGATTGTCATAGTGCGTACACAGGTTGATCCTCTTCAGAACGGCTTCAACCCAGTTCCAATCAAAGTCACACGCCCCGAAGCAGCCGAGGCACTGGTGGCCTTCATGGTGGGTCGGATCTTACGGGATCCCTGCCAGAAATGCCTGAAGAAAAACGGCAAGTTCGTCTACTGTGTATATGTCCCCGACCATTTCGGCCATAGTTGTGCGAATTGTCACTACGGTGCGGAAGGCAAAGGTTGCGATCTCCAAAGTAAGTCATTCTCTTTCTAAATAGGATATACCCAGATACTAACATATATCGGCAGATCAAACTAAATTCATTAAATGGAACGAAGTCTATCAGCCAAAGAAGGAGAAGGCAATGCCTAAAGATATCACCACCTCCCCAAAGAGCATCCCCACTCCGTGGAAGGGTCTGGCCGTGCCAACATCCACCCCAACACCAAAAGGGCCTAGATCGGCTTCGACCAAGGCGGATCCAAGCCCCCAAAAAGCCACTTCAGTTCTGATCCATAACAAACCCACCGTTCCTCGCAATCCGGTCATGGCCTCCATGATTGACTCGTTCGGTCACCAAGTTCCAAGGACCAGGGCCCAGCCTATACGGCAAAATATGTACACAGCCCCACCAATCGTGATTAAGTCATTCCAAGAAGTAATCTCTATGGACAATAAATCACTGCGGTCCTGGTTTGGTCAGGTCCAGGACCAGATTGAAGATACGATGGAACTCGCGACAGATAAGTGCATGGAACTTAGCAAGGTGATGCAGTCCCTGTCATCCCAGTTCAACATGGTAGTGGACGTTGGCATGGCTTTCAATGCTGAAGAGGGCCTGGCTGATGGTGATGAGGAAGAGGCGGAAGGGCCCGTGGACAACACCAACATGGCCGAGGGTCAATCTAAAGAAGATGAGGACCCGGAAGATACCGACGACAGAGAGTTCGTAGCCGCTGATGACGCAGAGGTTTCTGCTAACACTTCTTCAAGTTCCGACCCTCCATTCGTTGAAAAAGTCAAGACCCAATCAGCCACGAAACGATCCCGCGATAAACACTTGATCCAGTCAGAGTTAGGCAATATCAGGAAAAAAAAGGTTAAGACTGCAGCAAACAATCTAGGCCGCACTAATATAACCGTCCCCGCGAAAGGCACGCCAAAGAAGAGGAAATTCTTCAAAGAGCGCAAGCACAGGCCTAATAATCATCAGTATCTCTTCTAGACTAATCAGAGTGGACCCTAAAAGCATTAGGCAGAGTCAGCGGGGTTGCTTTTGGTTTGCTGGGTTTGGATGGTTAGTTCATTTTCTGGATAGATGTGAGTTAGTGTGGCAGCGGTTTGCTCTAGCACCACACCCACTAACGCTTTCCCTGCCGGAGTTAACGGATTGACCTTGTAACAATATACCCACTGCATGAAGGACAGCGTTTACGATCTCACAATAGGTAGCTAATATAATTGGATCATGGGCTGCACATGACTATTCCTGCAATAGATATGAAGTGAATTAGTAGCTATACATTGTCAAGACCTTCAAAGAAATGATGCCAAAGCTCGAGACCCCAAACACCTACGAACTTTCTTAACTTCTCAGGGCGAGTAGTATCTTTGTTAATCCAATCAGTAAAATGTCTTTTCCGCTTCCAATATTAATTATCTGCCTTCCTTTTCCGACTAGACCAGTGCTGATGAGCCCAATCCATGCGCCCAATTGCCTAATGACGGATCCACACTAATTAGAGATCCTGTAACATGCTACTATTGTAGTAGCTTGTAGGAGAAAGAGGAGCAGGACTGGATATTGACTCTGTTGAAGGTGAAGGGGTATCCCTATACTCCAGCTTATAATCTTCTAGCAATAACCAAAGACGTTGTGCTAATGGATAACACGTAGAGCATTTAAGATCATGACAAATCTAGAGTATAATCAGAAAAAATTAAAGACTGGTCAAGATAACATACCTAATGAGCATTAGGCCGAACCCAACAGGGAGAGTTCTCCGATGTGTACCATTCTTCTGACCTTGCACGCCTATGCCTTGGCCGAAGAGTATGCCGGAAATAGAAGTCAGGCTTAGAATATGGGTCTTCTAGTTCAACCACCTCAGTATTATGAAACATAAGCCTCAGAAGCTTCATGTTGTGGTTCCACATATAAGGCGGATAGAATCGGGTAGCATCTAGTAGATCACCTACTACCCGACCATGAACTGGTCCATCCCGGAGCGGCCACTCCTGGACAACAGTAGAGGGGAACCACATCTGGGACCAAAGCCGCCCTAGATAGGGCGGGTAGAGGCCGCGGTAACAGCCCCACCAACGCCAATTTATTGCACCCCCATCATCAACAAAAGGCCAGTCCAGGTCGTAGTCGAAGTCAAAAGAGGGAATATCGTACTTAGGCAGGATAGCAGAAGAATAACAAAGGTTCCAGTCCTATGAGAAAATTAGCCCATATAACAAAGTAGCACAAAAGCAGCTTACGTTAAGGTGGGTGTAGCTAATACTCCTCTCCTCTCGTCCGGTCAGACCATAATTGATGCAGGCAAGGTAGGTAGTTGCAACGTGATGCCAATCAAGCATCTCTTGAACAAACGTTTGCCACTTAATACTTGGCATAACAGCTACAGGCCTAATGGGCTCTTTGTGTACAGGAGGGTCAGAAGGCGAAATGGCCCTAGCAGATGTGTACATGAAGAGTGACATGGCAAGCAGATAGAAGGCAAAATAACAGGAAGTATAATGTGGTGGGTAAGAAGCGAGGAGAAAGTATCATAGCAGATCGAAGGGGATTGAACCTGATTTAAGGGGGCCAAGGCCGGATCTGTCATTACACGAAGCTAAAACCGGATTTCCAGGGGCACCGCCCAAAATAGGATAGCGCAGGACCGATACGATTGTAATAAAAGCAGACGTTACTAATAGGGCAAATATATAGTAGCAGGGCAGAAATGTACATGCACTGTACAGAGCAGTCTACAAAATAACCTCAGGATACACAATATTAACTACCTTGCCCATCAAACCAGGCAGAATCAGAATAGAGATGCCAGATACAGTGGTAACACATAAAAGGGCTACATATAACTGGCTATGGGTAAAGACAGGATGTCATAGGTCAACACCAACAATCTCAAGCGACTGACCTTGCGACTTGTTAATGGACATAGCAAAACAGAGTTAGACCGGAATCTGATACCAAACAATTAGAAAGGGTAAGGCATCGTTGTTCTCAGACACTAACTTCACGCGCGCAATCATTCGGATCTGACCATCAAACTCACCGCCAAGTATCCTACCAATAAAGAAAGGCGCTGTCTGGCCAACAGCAGTGACCACAAGACGCGTGCCGTTACACAATCCTTGCCCTAGATCTAGATTGCGCAAGAGCATGACAGGAACACCAACCTTCAGTCATAGAGTAGACAGAGGGAGGCCAGGCGGATTAAAGCTCTAGAGCAGGTCCTCTGGTGGTCGATTAATTCTGTCTGAGGAAGATTGGTAGACCTCATCAGCAGAGTGGAATTCTGTCGCAACGCCTTCAAAGCGCTCAAATAGAAGGTTATTCAGGGAATTAACAGCGTCGTTCCGGACTGCTAATATACACCTTTGCTTTAACGAAGAAGCATGGACTTCTAGGTCGGTAGGTTTCCGGAGTAGATCAGGTGGATAGATGTGGGAATAGAATGCGGATACGGACTGAAACTGCTGGATCCCAGGAAGAAGCGCAACAGACTTCTCATCGCGCCTAGCCAAGTCCAATATCCACTGAGCATATTCTTGGTTAGCAGGTCCCCGCCTCATCCTCATATTCTCCGTTAGCCGTAGAACAGTAAAGTATGGCCATAAATAGGAGTTCTGAAGGCAGGCTTGTACAGTCTGTGACCTCCCACCGCGCGAAACAAC
>NW_022985212.1:170853-207430 GCF_010093535.1 Lindgomyces ingoldianus
GCCTCCTGCACCCAATATCCCTGTGGCATGGGCATGTTGAAATCGGAAAGGTTCTTTCCAAACGACTCGAGCATGGCCTGGTCGATTAGCCACAGGCACAGATCCTTTACAGGATCAGCAATGCCAGGGGGCGACACCATTTGTTCTAAGCGGAGGGGCAGGTCGTCAGATAGATGTTGGAAGAACTCGTCCCATAACGCCATAGGATTGCCTACATTCCCAAAGACCAGGGCCTAGAGGAAGACGCGACGTAACTCAGGAGCGAGTGCCGAATGCTGAAGCTCAAGAAATATATACCGCCATAATCCGTCCTCAACTAAGAGATTAAGAGCCGAACAGGCGTCCTTAAAAGTAGGTTGGATCTGACCGTTAACCGTGCGGAGATGTTCAAAACTGATTGCGCCTAGGATTCGCGTAAGAAGCATCCTAAGATGGAAACGCTCCCCAGAGGAAGGACTGCAGAAGTAGACGCGACCAATAGAGTACTGATCACGTTAGAACCAAGTCCATTTACCACCGTCTTTCCCTAGATTCCAACGATACCGGGTCGGGAAGTCCTAGTAAAGAAGATCACGCCCATCCACGTGGAGGGCATTATACTCTAACCATCCCATTAATGACGATCTTTTCTGTTCAACTGCAATCTCCACCTGTTCGGCACCGTCCTCGTCATGAAAGGTGACCATATGCTGTCCTGGTAAATGCACTGCTAATCAAATAACAGAAGGCTTCTCCTCATAAACCTTAAACTCCATTAATCGCCAAACAGCCTCAGTCAGTCCAATATAGCGCATGTTCAGATACTGGGCGACCTCGTCCCCTTGCTAGATACAGATAACAACCTAATCAGTGCCCTTGTAGATATACTTATGTATATATTTAACTAACTTCACAGAGGCACAGACCTCCACGTTAACATGTGCGTTGTACTTACGCGAAAGGTATGGACTGTAAGGCACTACCCAGCAATTATCAACCACAACGTCCTGACCACGACACTTTACGACCCAAGTTGAACCAGGTCGACGCCGATATATAGGATAACCGTCTCCACCAACCAGAGTCTCATTAGCGTATTCCTTTAGGAATCGCTTCTGACAGGTTGCTTGGAGAGAACGCTCTGTAGTCTGCATACAGGGCATGCCGGGATTTAAGGTTCCACATAGCCCATAAACCATAGTAGTTTTGACAATGTTACTTAGGACTCCATCTAGATCTTAAGCCTCCGTAGGGAGCTCGGCCCATATAACCTGATTGATAAAGTTTGGATCAAGGAACCAATCGCGGTAATCGTGACGTAGGAAGAGTAGAATGTGAGCATGAGGCAAACCCCGCTTCTGGTACTCAATAGTATACACGATACCAGTATACCGGCCAAATACATAGTTAGTCCGGAGGTCTGCAAGGAGGGAGTCGAGACGCAGCTTGAAAACGCGCGCGACCAGATCTGGCCGATCTAATGGCTGAAAGGACGTACTAATCTCCCGCTCTAACTCCAGCCATTTAGGATTGGCGGTAAAAGTGATGAACAAAGCAGGTCGACCAAGCTTTCAAACAATGGCCATAGAGTCCTAATAACACTGCGTAATAAAGCGACTGCTGCCAATGTAACTCGAAGGAAGAACAGTCCGAATCCCAACCGAATCAGCCTGAAAGTTGTCCTGATCTAATGCATCACGCACTCCTTAATATAGATCAGCACGTAACTGTCCCTGATTTGCTGCGATCCACCGTAACTTCCTCTGTTCGCACTAAGCCCAGCAGTCGACAACAAATTGCTGGAATAACAGACCGTAATCGAAAGGCACAATAAGACTGCCACGCCGGGGAAATAGGTGGAATCGGTAATACTTGGAATCGGTCAGAGTATCCCGGGTGCGAGACATGCGTGAAGTACGCAGCTGTAAACCATAGTGAAACCCAAGGGTACCCCATGGGAACATCAAAACGTAGTGGAGAGGCTGATATGCTGCATGTGTATGTTTGATCCTTTGGTATAGAGACCGACGGTGTCTTAGATCAGGGCCAGGTCGGTAGTGAAGAATAAGATCTTGGTTATAATCCTCAACTGGCTCGTCACGGACCAGAGCAGCAATCTCCTCAGCAACAGGCAGGTTCTCTCGACGTCAATCGGCCCCGGCCTGCACAATCAACTGCAGTTGTGGATTAAGAGTAATCTGCAATTCCTCGTCTTGCTCGTGAGCTTGCTGCAACCGCTCATGTGCAGTTTTGTACATCTTAATCCAAGGATTGTTGCAATCTGTCTCGACCATCTGTAGCAGCTGCGTGAGTATGGTCAGATCGAGACCACCATTGGCCCGATGCCCCATACGCGCACTGTTGGCCTGGGCAGGATCGTAAAAGTACAGCTGTGCGTAGGAGGGGACGTCCCCCTCAGCAGGCTCCAATGGGCCGTGCATATGGTACATCTCCCCCATAATCTGAAAAACCTTTACGCCTATGCCACGCGCACCCCGATCTGTTTGTTTGTAGTTGGCTGACGTAAAAGCCAAGGCTGCGTTGTATAATCAAAGATGCTTCTGAAAGGATCCGCTAAGTAGGTGCCCGCCCTGCAAAAGACGACGCAGGAATAGAGGTAGATCTGGAAAGGTTGGAAGGTCGATATCACCCATTAGGCAACATATAGAGTACTGAGGAGAATCTGCCCGACTCTTGTTAACCCGCTCCTCAGGCCAGTGAAAGGCACTGCAGTTAGGACAGCTGCTTATAGGATTCCGCATCGGACCAAAGTCGATAGGAGCAATATGGTCCACAGTAGCAACAATATATGCCTCTGGCAAATCGTCCTGTGAGAGACTGGCCCTTAGTTGCTCCCGATCTCTACGCACAGATGGGGATGGGGCAGGCTGATCTGGAGTGTGTTGAGAGGGTGGGGATTAGACAGGTCTTTGTAAGGTTGGCTGTATATTATGATAATGTATACGTATAGACAGCGTAGGAGGAGTGGAAGTTGGCGTGAAGGACTCGGGAGGGGTTGATTGTATATTACAATGGATCCGGACAGATGGCGTAGGAGGAGTAGAGGAGGGCGTGAAAGTCTCAGGAGGGTCTTAATATGTATGAAATAATCAATTAAGCACTGGCGTTCTGCTCGATGCAGTGTCACGCCTAGCATGTGCAGGTCGGCCCCGGCATGGACCCGATCGGACTGTAGTAGCGCGAGCTCGAACGCGTTTCGAGGGTCGTGCATTAGAGTCAACATCAGCTAATGGCTGACGCGCCTAGATAGAACCAGATATAAGCGCTAAAGAATATAACAATTGTAACAGAGCAACATACTGCACGGCCATGTCTGTTGCACTGGCGATAGGGAGCTCTAACTTTATTAGTAGGGAAGTCAGAGAGGGGTCTGTAGTCATTGCAGACTGGGCAGAAAGTAGGCGATGAGTCCATATAGCAATAATATAAAGGGATAACACTGTATGATAGGAAAGGGAGGACGGGTCGAGGGAGGAAGGTACCGATCGAAAAAAGTCAAAGCAGATCAGGGATGGATCAACTTTGAGTAGATCAGGATCCTGCCCGTTGAAACAGGGCGCAGCAAGGCCCATGCTACACTGAATAAATTTGTTCCTCTAGGGTCTCCAGAAGTATAACCCTTTCCAAAACAGCGTCCTTATCAAGTTCAGGAAAGGACTTGATTAGGCCAGAAACCTCCAAGAAAAAATCCTGCATGAGGAAGAATTCAAGCCATCCAAACCCATTATCCTGAGCAATAGAACGCCTCCAAGCCCTCACCCCCCGTGCGACAGTTTGTAGTATGCGAATATGCTCTCGATTTTGATATGATCGGTATGGCTCCATAGCTTAAAGAAAAGAGGAAACGGTCAAAAGTGTTTCGCGTTGGGCTGATATCATGTCGGGTGTAATCTCAAGGCCTTCACGATCCTTTGTGGAGGTTAGTGGATAACGTAGGATAACCCGATACACTCACGTACATTGCAGATAGCCATAATACAGTAGCTTGCCGTGACTTATTGTTGTTGTAAAGTAAGGTCAACTAAGGCTGCAAAGGTATCGAAGCAGATAATGTCTGGTCAGGAAAGATCAGAACAGGTCGGAGCAGATGTAGAGCCGAAGCCCAAAGTCGCACTACTGTTTCGCTTAACCAGGGGGAGATCCTCTGGAACCCCCTTTTCGCCTGCAGCGGGCTTTGCTTGGAAGGTCTTGGCAGAGCCGATTACATTTAGCGGGAAAAATTACACTGTAGAAGTGATTTTTACACCCCCGACCGTGCGGTAGTCGATCACGATAGGAAAAAAAGAAGACCGGATCAAGCATGTAGCATAGCAGAACGATTACTTGAAGCTTAAAAACAAACAGTAACGCGGCTTTTTGGTTACCGATTTTCTACCAATCAAATCAATAGCCGGCTTATATCCGGACCAATAGGAGAGAGGGCTTGGCGGTAGAGATAGTGTAATATTTGATTAAGTCTAAAACGCTGTTAGCTACTTATTACCCTTTACTATCTTTAGCTTATTAAAGGCAGTAATAATATCTAACTTTATAAAATACTTTACTTTACTTAGTTAGCTTAAAGTTTTTTATAAAAAGAAAATTAGGTATTAGTTTTTAATAGTAACAGCATTTAGTTTTTAGTAGTTAATATAGAATTAAAGCCTACTTTTAAGTTTCTTTATAAATAGTATAAGTAACACTACTAGTAAAGAGCTAGCTTAAATAAACTCTTTTTTTAGGTTCTTATTAAGGTATTTTTAAAGCACTTTTAATTTATTTAGTAACATTTTATATAGTAGCCTATAACTAGGTTGTTTACTAGGCTTAAGAGTTATCTAGTAATTATATAGATGTTATATTAAAAGCTTATTAGACTTATTTTAAAAGAAAACATGTAATAAGTTATAGTAGTCTTAAAAAACTATTATTTTTAAGTTAGTATGTTTTTAGGGAGCTAAAGCTTAGTCTATATTAGAAATTATAACTACGTAGATTTTGTAATCTAGTTATTAAGCTAGGGTTATAAATAGGGCAGGTTCTATGTAGTAGATGTCTATCTACTGTTTAAGTCCTAGTTTGTGTTTAAATTAGGTAGGTAAAGGTTTTTTAAAGGCTTTTTTTTTTTAGGTTTAAGCAGTTGTTAAATTATTTTATATAGCTTATTTTAGTAAAAGGCCTAGCTTATTAGCCTTACTTAAGTAGTTCTTTTTTAAGTTATTAGAAAGTAAGTCTAGAGACTTTTTATATTAAGTGCTATTTAGGTGTTATTTAAGTGTAAGCATAAGTATACATTTTAGCATTAAAAAAAGTTAAAGTTTAAAACTTACTTTTAGTAATTAAAAGCAACTTTATGCTAATACAGCTATAGTTGTTCTAGAATTAGGTTATAATATTTTGTGTTTATTACATAGAGCTTAATCTGCTTCTTATAGTGTTAGTAAGTAATTATAATAGTTATAGTATAAAAGATAAAACCTTTTTTAAGTTATTTTTTATTAAATCTAGTTAAGTAAATTATTTAGGTAAGTAGTGTTAATTAAAGATTTAGTTTATCTACTAGTTTTTTATTAATGTAACTTATGCTATTTACTCTTAAGTTAATAAGAGCTTATATTAGAGCTAATATAGTTTTTTGTTATAAATATATAAGAATATTAACTTAGTACTTCTAGTTATTAGTAAGGGACTTAGCCTATAGGTTAGTAAAGATCTAGTGTTAAATTAGTCCTAAGAGGTAACTTAGCCCTAGAACAAGCCTTTTTGCAGGCTCCTACTGCTATAGCTGCGGCTACGTTAAGAGTAGCAAAGAAGATTAGGGCTTAAATATAAGTTAAAGCCCTTATAAAAATAAAATTAAAATAGTAAAAATCTTTAATAAGTGCTAGCAGCGCTACTTATGTAGACTTAAAAAAGAGAAATAAAGCAGTTTTAAAAAATATAACTATACTTACTACACTTAAAGTATTAACTTTTTTTCTTATAATTTTTACACTTTTTAAAACTAACTAAAGCATAATTTAAATTAATTTTTATTACATTAGAGTCTTTATTTATAACTGTGCTAGTTTAGGGGCGTATTAAAGCTTGTACAGAAAGGAACCTTATGTTATTATTATAAGTAGCAATTAAGTTTGCATACGCGTTAAAGTTGTTTAGAAGGGGTTCTTCTACTATAGCGTGTTATAGTTTAGTTAAGAGGGAGTTATATAAGGCTGTAATTAGACTTATTTTATTTAGGCTTATATTAGATGTAAGTTAGTAAAACTTAGTAAAGTATAAAGTAAAGCTTTTCTTTTCTTATTATAAAGTGTTTAGGTAACTTAGAGCTGTTAACTTTTTATTTAAGTCTTTATAAGTTACTTATAAAAACACTATAAATTAATTTAGGTTAATAATATTTTTATTTATTAGTAAGTTAATTAAGGCTATTATATTATAGTTAAGTTAAAAGTAGGTATATAGTAACTAAGAGTGTTTAGAGAGGAATTAGTCTACATTTTCTTTAAGTTTATATTAGAGCTTGTGTAAAAAGAAAAGTAGGTCTTTTTATTTTTTATTAAATAGTAGAGGATTAGAAAGTTAGTTAGATTTTATTACTAAGTTAAAAAAGTTATAAGTTATAAGTAGTGTTAGGTAGAAAAAAGTTAAGCTATCTCTAGACTTTTAAGTAGGCTTTAAGGCTAGTAAGTTTTTAGTTCCTACTACTATAATAAAAGTTAAGGCAGAAATAGACTACTTAATAATATAAAGTAATTTTTTAAAGTCTTTTTAAAAAGCTTTAAAGCTTACAACATAGTAGCTTTTTTATAAAGTAAGCGCTTTTTAAAAGGCTTCTTAGCTTACTTTAATAGCTTAAAGTTATATAAGTACTAAGCTTATTAAATTAAATTTAAAGGCTATTCTTAGCTAAAGTTTTAACATAATGTAATGTTATAATTATGCACAAGTAAGGTTATAGAGCTTTATAGAGGTCTAGTTTAATTACTACATAAGGTATTATAGTAAGTACAAGACATTATGTAAGAAATAAAAAGGTTTAAGAGAAAATTAGTAATTAAATACTTAGCTTAAAAGTCTAAGCGCTTTAAGTATAAATTAAGCCTATTCTAGGTTTAGTTAGTGTTAAGGCAGTTTGTGCTTAAGTTTATGTCTGTGTTGTGTTGTGTTTGTGTCAGACGTGCACTAATAATACTCTAGTACGCGTCTAATACAGTTATGTCTGGGATCCGGGGAGGATACCGTGACATAGTGTGTTAACTAAAGGTAGCATTTAACTTATCTACTGCTGCTTAAGTTATATTACTATTACATAATAATATTAAGGCATTAAATATATAAATTTAATAGTAAATTAATAACTAAAATTAAAAATTATTATATATACTACTTAATTTTTTTTATATAAAGTTATTTATTTTTACTAATAAATTATTTATAAATAATAAAAACTTAAGTTTATAACTTAGCTTTTTTATTATTTTTAAAACTAAGAAGTGTACTAGAAACTTATATAACTTTAAAATTATAAGTAATATTATACACTAAAACTTCTTTATGTGTAAACATATTACCTGCTCTGTACTAGCTAGTAGATTATAAAATAGTAGAAGGATTTAACTGTGTAATTACACTAAGCACAACAATTAACTAGATTACATGTACGCTTAGAATACCTCTAGTATCTATTATACTATGCATAAATTTAAGATCTGTTGAATGGGCTCTGACAGCTAGCTGCTTATAGTATAAGCACTTAAGTAGCAAGAGTAAGAGTGGTGTACAGTGTGCACAGCGTATAAGGTAAGTAAAGTAAGGGCAACATGTTTCTAGTTCTATTACTTTTGTCTTTTCTTTATATAGAGGAAAAGGGGGATATCTAGATGTTTACACACAGAGGTTTACACACAAGCATTATATAACATAGATATGTAGTCCTGCTTATGCGCAATTGCTTATATCTAGATTGTAACGCTGCTGCTGCGTACAGACACTAGCAACTTTTCTTTTTATCTAAAGAGTTGCCTTCTATACGCGTTACCTCTTTTCTGTCTATGTAAGTTTATCTAATTATATTCTACCTTTACTCTACTTTATTTATTAAGACTTACCTTAGTAATGCTGTATGTTAAGATAAGCTAGTTACACTATATAAATAGCTTTATAAATAGTGTAAAGTGTTTTAGGCTATTATTATCTAGCCTTTATGCACTTACCTTATAAGTAATTTAGCAGTGTATAAACTGTTTTATGTAGGGTTTTATACTAGAATAGTGTAGGATCTTTGTGTAGGCAGGTGCGTAGGGAGGTGTATATAATAAGGTTTTTTTTTTTTTTTTACTTTCTCTTTTTTATTTTTTACTTTCTAAGCCCTACTATACTATTCCCTAGCTCTTTTCTTTTTTTGTATAGTGCTAACAGTAACAGATACTCCTACCTGCACACACACACACACACACACACACACACAGAGAGAGATGTCTCTCCAGCCTTCCTCCTCTACCTCTAGCGCTGTTAGTGCGGGCGTCTTTAACATCCTTGTGCAGTCTAGTAGCCTAGGGCGCATCTGTGTTACCCTTTTAACTAGTTCTGCTACTAATTAGCAGTTTATTTAGCATTTTAGTATAAATATATAAATCTTTTAGCTCTTCTGCTTTCTTTTTATATAAAATGCTAATTATAGATAGGCTAAGAAGCAGCATGTAGCAGCTTTACTATTTTATAATATTAATGTTGTTTTACTTACTAGCACTAATCTACAGCTGTAGGCAGCAAAGGTTGTGTGTTATAAGGGGTACTTCTATGCAGTCTTAGTCTAGAGTTGTAGTTAGGTCCTAGCAACTCTATGTGCTTATTATTATAGTAGCACTACTAGTGCCTTTTCTTTTATTAAGTGTTATATGTTAGCTAACTTTTAGGCTAATGCCTACGCCTTATGTGTATAGTAGAGCTGTGGTCTGCATTGTAACTACTATATATAAGAGGTGGTAGCTTTTTCTTTTTTTATATACTAGACAAATAGACTATCTTTTTTACATATCCTTCTCTTTTAATCTTATAATAAGAAAAACAAGTCTGTATAATAAAAAAAATAAAAGAGATAAGCCTTATATAAAGGTGTTATTAGTCTAGTTAGTCTAGAGCATCTTTGCGCACAAGGTTTAGCTAGTCTACAGATGCTTCTATCTAGACAGAGAGGCAGTTAGTTAGGACTAATAATTAAAAAGCCTAGTTTAGTGTTTTCTTTATACATGCATTTACTAAGTTATCTTTACTATTAATTTACTTTATTTTAGTAATTTCCCTCTTTTTATATAATTTATAGAGTAATATAATGTTAATTATAAGTTACTTTTTACTAGTAGTGCCTAGCTTAATAAGGTAATTATATAAAAACCTTAAATTTATGCAGATTACTACTAAGATTAGTAGCAGTTTAAGCGTTTATATAATTTGCTATAGAGTTGTACTAAGTGCAATTACATTATTAAACTCTTTAACTATTCTATATAGTTTGCTAGCAAGGACACTCCTAGTTACTCTTTTACACTTAGTAAAATTTTAGTGTATAATATTACCTAGTATTTTAAAGCAGTTGCTTTACTCTATACAGTCTTTATTACTTAATATAATTAAAAATCCTAGCTATAAGCTAAAGTTTTTATTATTAGTAAATAATCTATTTATAAAGATAAACAGCTTTACATAGTTAAGCTGTAATAGTAAAAAGGTAAGACTATGCTTACTATTATCTATCTACTATTAAATTTATCTGTTAAGTATATTAATGTTATTATGTAAAAGGTCTATAGTTTATGCAGTAATAAACAGGTTAAATGCTGCCTCTAGTTAACATATAGATGTAATATATGCCCCTCTTACACATTACTTAATATATTATTATGCAGCATCCTTGTCCTTTAGGTTAATTATATAAAGGTAGCTTACTTATTTCTTTTAAGTAAGAACTATTATATTATGTGTAAGCTTAATTCTTTTACTATTAAACTTAATAAGCTGCTTCTTTGCTAAAATAGTTTTACCCTTTATGTAAAACTTTGCTTTTTATAGTTTTTTCTTTTCTTTTTACACAAAATTTTTTATTATAATGCTTAAAGTGTTATCTGTCTACAGGCTAGTAATACTAAAAGTGTGCTCTCCTTTATTAGTAATTAAGAGGTAAGGGTTATATAAAAAGATGTGCATACACAGCTTTTCTTTATAGTAGTTATAGTATGTTTTAAACTAATACAGTCCTAATTTAGCAGCTCTATACAAGGGTTGTACAACCTAGAGTATTATATTTAGTAGAAAGCTCTAGCGCATCTCCTTTAGTAGCTTTGTGTATAGTGTGCGTATAAGCTTATCTGTTAATTAGATGTATACTTATGTAATATTACATAGTTTAAAATGCATTCTGTACATAGCTTTTAGGCTTGCTTTTATAGCTAGAAGTAGTCTTTAGCTTATCCTCTAGATAGTTAGTAACTAGGTAAAGATTTCTCTCTTCTCTTTATCTAAGTAGCTAGCAAACACTAGGCAGGATTTTTTATATAGTTAAGTTGTTTTACCTTTTACTTCTTATATAAAGTAGAGGTTAAAAATCTAACCTTTGTACTTTATTAAGTTGTACGCTATAACCTTAAAAGTGCTATTAGTAATTAGAGTGTCTATCTTTATGTAGTCTAATTTCTTAAATAGTTTTCTAGGTGTAGTAATTACACTGTCTGTACAGAGCTTAATAGATAAGGCCTAATTATTCTTCTCTTTCTAGGTTAGAAATACCTAGTCTAGACTTTATGTAAGTTTTCTTTACCTTTTACTTCTCCTTATATCTATATCTTCCTTTTGCACTAGTGCAGCATTGCTATTCTAAAGGGCTTAGTCTGTAGTAGGCTCTAGTTCTGCCTCTACAACATTTTTATAAGGCTGTCCTCTTTTCCTCTTCTTTAAGGGATCTCTTTATATAAGGATTAGTTTATCTAGGTTATTTGTTATAGGTAAGTTATCTTTTTTTTTTTTATAGTATAGTTTAACCTGTGTACATTAGAGCTTTAGTAGGCTATTCTTTCTCTTAATAATAATGTTTCTTCTTTTAATGCTCTTAATCTTATATAGGCTAGTCTAGCCTTTCTTCTCTCTCTATGCTATAATCTCTAAGCTAAGGGGGAGGTTAAGAACTTTATGTGTTATAAAGCTATTATAGGTGTTAATTACATAATTAATATTTACTTTTATATAGTCCTTTTAAAGTATCTTTATTACCTTTTATACAGCGCTTGCTTATGTAATAATGTCTAGTAATAGTAGAGAGTCTAGGTTAATTTTTAGGTATGCCCTAAAGACTAGCAGCGTGGGTACTAGACTGTGTGGGCTAGCTGTGTTGTTTAGAGCCTTAACTGCTATCTGCAGGATAGCCTTATTATCTATACAGTCACCTAGCTTAGTCTTTAGGATGTTAAACGCTTGTTAGAGAGGTGTGTGCGCGCGCTTAACCTTTCTAACTACCTAATATGCTTCTACAGGCATCTGCCTACATGTAGCTTCTATAATCTTTACATAAGCTTAAAAATCTTTTAAAGTAAAGTTTATACTAAGGTTATACACAATGTAGTCTAGGGGTTTTTAATAAGTGTTAATCTAGCATTTACACAGTGCATCCTAGGTATTTTGTGCAGACATAGATTTTAGGAATGTAGTAGCCTAAAATAATATATCTACATTAATAACATGTAAAACATCCTTATTATTAATTTATATAATGTTAATAATAACTTTATAGTTAAAGTAGGTGTTATCTTTAATTATAAACTTAAATCTTTGTAGAGCCTAGTTATATAATTAGTAAAGGTAGCAGAACTTCTTAATCTTTTCTAGCACTACAGCATTAATGTTATAGCTAGCGCTAGTTAGCATCTTCTAGAGTCTCTTTATGCAGGGGTGTCTAAATTAGCAGTAGAGGCGGTAGAGTTTTAATTTAGTAAAGAAAGACATAGATTCTTCCTTACTAATATTAAAAAAAAAGTGTCTCTATTTTTATATAATAAGTACTATAGTTTTGTCTTTACATATAATAACATTTAAAATGTTGTTAAAGTATGCTTTAAGTTAGTTAGCATCTGCTAGTAATAGCAGAAATAGTGTTAGAGTCTTTAGAATGTAGTATGTAACTAGACTAATTAAGTTCTAGATTTATACAGTACTAATTAATTTCTTTAGTGTCTAGCTTTTAAAGCTAATATCTGTTTAGCTAAGTGTCTAATTAATTTCTATATGTAGGTTCTCTTATACGTACGCCTTAAGTTAGAACTTGCTAATAGTAGAGATCTTTACTGCGCCTATGTTCTATAGTTTGCCTTAGTATACTGTATAGTATTAGTTGTTAAGAATAAACTGCTTAGCATATTTTTTAGGTTTAATGCTATAGATGTTTTCTTCTGTTGCATAGTGTAAATAAGTAGTAAAGGTAAAGTAGTTAATAGCTTTTTTAGCATTTTTACCCTTTTATTTTATTTTCTTTGCATTGTGTAAATTATTCTCTTTTTTAAAGTAACCTTTAAAGTCTTAGATGTATAAGGTAATAGCTTTATATAATAAAGTTTTATTATAGAAATCTTTATATAAAGCAACATACTAGTTCTTTGCTTATATATAGTTATTATAAAGGTAGTGTAATAACTAACATTTTTCTTTATAGTAGACAAAGCACTTTTTTATCTACATGTAGTTATCTCTAGATTATAGCCTAAACCTAGATAAAGATTTTTTATATTATTCTTTTCTACATAAAAGAAAGCTTTCTTCTTGTTATGTAAACTTTTGTTATGCAGAGTTGTATTAGCAGTCTATGTAGTATGTATTAGGCAGTTTCTAGAGGTATTAGTTTACTCTTTAGTCTATAGTAACTTAGAGTAATGCCTATAGGTTGCTAAATAAGGCTTTGCATAAAAGCTTAATAGTAAACATAGCATGTTCTAGTTCTAGTTGTCCTTAACAGGCTTATACAACAGCAGTGTGTAGTAAAACATCTTTTTAAAATTCTATTCTTAGTGCCCTTTATGTAAGCGTAAGCTTGTTAATTATTATTTTAAAAGCTTTATATAAACTTTTATTAAAGTTCTTTTATTAGTATTATATAAAAGTTATTGTTGTCTAGTCTGTCTAGTACTAGCTATAGTTTACATTAGTGTTAAAGTAACTACTTAAGGTGTTGTATAAATGCTTCTAGTTATGTCTAGGGCCTATGTTATACATATAGTATATATTTACTTAACCTTTTAGAATATCTAGAAAGATGTCTATGTACTAAGTTTCCTAAATATCTAGCTATTAACATAGATTAATAAAAATCTTTATTTTATTTATAAGAATATTATATAGTTAACTTATATAGTTATTATTTTTCTTTTATGCTTTTTAGAATTATATAATCTTATCTACTAAAAGTTTTTCTTTAGTAGTTTCCCTCTAAGGTAGAAGTTTATACAGGCTGTAATGTAGTATAGATTGTGCAGGTGGTATTAGTAGTGCATACACTACTGCAGGCAGTGGTGTGTACAATTAAGGGTGTAGAGCAGGCGTTAGGTAGGGTGGCATGTATTATTTATACAGTAATTAGTGTAGTGCTAGCTAAGGTGTAAGAGCAGGTAATACTAGTATATTTAGTGTTAATAGCAGCATTATGTTTAGTCTGCTTCTGTGTAGAGCCTTATATAGTAATAAAGGTTACATATAAAGCTTTTCTAGTGTAATTACTTTCTCTTATGCTATATTATACAGCTTCTAGGCTTAGGTACCTTTAGTGCCTAGCTATAGTGTAATTCCTTTGTTCTTTAGCACTTGTATAAGCTTCTTTTTAAATATATAGCTAAGTGCTAAGAAGTCTTATAGTGTCTATTCTTTAAAATCTTTTATGTACGCACTTAAAAAGGTAGCGCTTTTCTAAGTTATTATGCATAGATTAGTAATTATATAACTTATATATAATTAAGTTTATAAGCTTGTTAAAGCCTTTAACATATTAATTTTATTATTTTAGTACTCTAGGCTAGTCTTATTCTGTAGTGTTACCTCTAATATCCTTATGTCTTTTATAAGTTATTTATATAATAAAAATTATTCCTTATTCTTTCTATTATTACATAAAGTTGTTAGTTGCTAGTAGAATTTTATTATAATAGTATAGTTAATTACTTTTCTAGTAAATTATATAAGTACTGCTATTATCTAGCTACTAGGTTATGCAGCTTTAATAGCTTTAGTGTGCGCCTTACACTATCTCCTTCTTACTTTGTATAGTAGCAGAGCTTACTGTATAATATAAAAGATTAATGTGCTATTGTCTAGCTACTAGGTTGTGCAGCTTTAGTAGCTTTAGTGTGCGTCTTACACTATCTCCTTTTTACTTTATATAGTAGTAAGGCTTGCTATATAATATAAAGAATTAATCTACTATTCTAAAAAATAAGTAACTAAATAAAGTACTTTATAAGGTGTAAGTGCTTTATTATTACTTTTTTTAAAAAATAAGTAATAAAATAAAGTACTTTATAAAGTGTAAGTACTTTATTATTACTTTTACTAATTTATAGTTAATTAAATTAACTACTAATTAGTGTTAAATAGGCTTTAATAGCTAGCTGCTTATAGTATAAGCACTTAAGTAGTAAGAGTAAGAGTAGTGTATAGTGTACACAGCGTATAAGGTAGGTAAAGTAAAGGCAATATGTTTTTAGTTCTATTACTCTTATCTTTTCTCTGTATAGAGAAAAAAGGGGATATCTAGATGTTTACGCACAGAGGTTCGCGCACAAGCATCATGTGACATAGATACGTGGTCCTGCTCGTGCGCGATCGCTTGTATCCAGATCGTGACGCTGCTGCTGCGTACAGACAAGATCTTTATATAAATGTTTTATAAAGCTTAGTATAATAAATAAAAAAGGCTTATAATTAATATTATATTAATTTAAAAATTATATAAGAAAAAAAAGATTATAAATATTAAGTAAATTAATAAAAAAAACTTAGTAAATGCTTATATAAAAAAGGTGCTAAACTTTACACTTAAGAAACTAATTTTACATAACTAACTAACTATTAGAGTTAAAGCATTAGTTAATAAACTTAAGCCTATATAAAATAATAAATAAGGTGTCTGTACGCAGCAGCAGCGTCACGGTCTGGATACAAGCGATCGCGCACGAGCAGGACCACGTATCTATGTCACATAATGCTTGTGCGCAAACCTCTGTGCGTAAACATTTAAATATCCCCCTTTTTTTTATATAAAGAAAAGATAAGAGTAATAAAACTAGAAATATATTACTCTTATTTTACTTACCTTATACGCTGTGCATACTATACACTACTTTTACTTTTACTACTTAAGTGCTTATACTATAAGCAGCTAGCTATTAAAGCTTATTTAACACTAATTAGTAGTTAATTTAATTAACTATAAATTAGTAAAAGTAATAATAAAGTACTTATACTTTATAAAGTACTTTATTTTATTACTTATTTTTTAAGAAAAGTAATAATAAAACACTTACACTTTATAAAGTACTTTATTTAGTTACTTATTTTTTAAAATAGTAGATTAATTCTTTACATTATATAGTAAGCTCTACTACTGTATAAAGTAAAAAAAAGATAGTATAAAATGCACACTAAAGCTATTAAAGCTGTATAACTTAGTAGCTAGATAATAGTAAATTAATTTTTTACATTATACAGTAAGCTCTACTACTATATAAAGTAAAAAAAAGATAGTATAAGGTGTACACTAAAGCTATTAAAGCTGTACAACTTAGTAGCTAGATAATAGCAGTACTTATGTAATTTACTAAAAAAGTAATTAACTATACTATTATAATAAAATTCTACTAGTAACTAATAACTTTATGTAATAATAAAAAAAATAAGAAATAATTTTTATTATATAAATAACTTATAAAAGACATAGAGATATTAAAGGTAACACTATAAAATAAAACTAGCCTAGAGTACTAGAATAATAAGATTAATATATTAAAAGCTTTAATAAGCTTATAAACTTAATTATATATAAGTTATATAATTACTAATTTATGCATAATAACTTAAAAAGGCGCTACTTTTTTAAGTTTATATATAAAGAATTTTAAAAAATAAACACTATAAGACTTCTTAGCACTTAGCTATGTATTTAAAAAGAAGCTTATATAAGTACTAAAGAATAAAAGAATTACACTATAGCTAGGCACTAAAGGTACTTAAGCCTAGAAGCTATATAATATAGCATAAAAAAAGTAATTACACTAAAAAAGCTTTATATATAACTTTTATTACTATATAAGGCTCTACATAGAAGTAGACTAAATATAATGCTGCTATTAACACTAAACATACTAGCATTACCTGCTTCTATACTTTAGCTAGCACTACACTAATTACTGTACAAATAATACATGCTACTCTACCTAACACCTGCTCTACACCCTTAATTGTACACACTACTGCCTACAGTAGTGTATACACTACTAATTCTACCTACATAATCTATACTATATTATAACTTATATAAACTTTTACTTTAAAGGGAAACTACTAAAGAAAAACTTTTAGTAAATAAGATTATATAATTTTAAAAGGCATAAAAAAAAATAATAACTATATAGGTTAACTATATAACATTTTTATAAATAAAATAAAATTTTTTATTAATCTATGTTAATAGCTAAATATTTAGAAAACTTAGTACACAGACATCTTTCTAGATATTCTAAAAGGTTAGGTAAATATGCACTATATGTATAACATAGGCTCTAGACATAACTAGAAGCATTTATACAACACCTTAAGCATTATAATAAAGGATTTTATGTAAAAAGAAGAAAAGAAACTGCAAAAAGCAAAGTTCTATATAAAAGGTAAAGCTATTTTAGTAAAAAAGCAGCTTATTAAGTTTAACAGTAGAAAGATTAAACTTACACATAACATAGTAGTTTTTACTTAGAAAAAATAAGTAAGCTACCTTTATATAATTAACTTAGAAAATAAGAATGCTGTATAATAATATATTAAGTAACATGTAAGAAAGGTATACATTATATCTATATGTTAACTAGAGGTAGTATTTAACTTGTCTATTACTGCATAAACTATAGACCTTTTATATAATAATATTAACACACTTAACACATAAATCTAATAGCAGATAGATAATAGTAAGTGTAGTCTTACTTTTCTACTATTACAGCATAATTATGTAAAGCTGTTTATTTTTATAGATAAATTATTTGCTAATAATAAAAACCTTAGCTTATAGCTAGCATTTTTAATTATATTAAGTAATAAAGACTATATAAAGTAAAGCAACTACTTTAAAATACTAGGTAACATTATACACTAGAATTCTACTAAGTGTAAAAGAGTAACTAAAAGTGTTCTTACTAGCAAACTATATAGAATAGTTAAAAAGTTTAATAATGTAATTACTTTTAGTATAACTTTATAGTAAATTATATAAACACTTAAACTACTAACGTACTTTATAGGCAAGTTGCTTACACACCTAAGTTGCTTACTTTTGCTAAGACTCTACTAAACTACTCTTTCTACACTAATGCATTCCCCACAACACTACTTAGACGCGCTAAAAGAATGTTAGATATAGCTTACACTCTAAGCTTTTAAATAAGACATAAAACTTTTAAAAAAATGTGCTATAGCTATGTATAAAGTTCTATAAAAAATAATAAATAACTATAGCACTAGATAACCTTTACAAGCTAATTCTACAGCTAAATTATAAAGGCTAGGCAATAAAAAGAAGCAGGTAATTGTTAAGACTAAACTTAAGCTATATGCACAAGGAATTTCCCCTTAGATAGCATTTATAGCTAATATAGCTAATTTTTTGCGCGCTAAGTGTAATCTAGGCTATGTTTATATAAACTAGCCTAGTATATTTATAAAGCGTTATTTAGAGCTTAAAGTAACATTTAAGTGTAAGTATAACTATAAGAAAGCTTTTTATAAGAGTTCTAGGGTAATTTAAAGCAGGTTTAGCCTTGTAGAGAATATTAAAGCTAAGTATAGCATCTAGGATAATAACACATACAACTTTAGTAAGATAGAGTTTATAATTAGCTAAGTATCTCTTAACTATACTTACACTTAAAACTTTACTTTAAGCTTTAAATAACGCTTTACAAACATACTAGGCTAGTTTATGTAAACATAGCCTAGATTATGCTTAGCGCGTAAAGAATTAGCTATATTAGCTATAAATGCTATCTAAGGGGAAATTCCTTGCGCATATAGCTTAAGTATAGTCTTAATAATTACCTGCTTCTTTTTATTACCTAGCCTCTGTAATTTAGCTGTAGAATTAGCTTGTAAAGGTTGTCTAGCACTATAGTTATTTATTATTTTTTATAAGACTTTATACATAGCTATAGCATATTTTTTTAAGAGTTTTATGTTTTATTTAAAAGCTTAGAGCGTAAGCTGTATCTAACATTCTTTTAGCATGTCTAAGTAGTGTTGTGGGGAATGCATTAGTGTAGAAAAGGTAGTTTAGTAGGGTCTTAGCAAAAGTAAGCAACTTAGGTGTGTGAGCAACTCGCCTATAAAGTACGTTACTAATCTTAGTAGTAATCTACATAGATTTAAGGTTTTTATATAATTACCTTATTAAGCTAGGCACTACTAGTAAAAAGTAACTTATAATTAACATTATGTTACTTTATAAATTATATAAAAAAAGGAAAATTACTAAAATAAAGTAAATTAATAGTAAAAACAACTTAGTAGATATATATATAAAGAAAACACTAAACTAGGCTTTTTAATTATTAGTTCTAACTAACTGCCTCTTTGTCTAGATAAAAGCATCTGTAGACTAGCTAGATCTTATGCGTAGAGATGCTTTAGACTAACTAGACTAATAACGCCTTTATATAAAGCTTATTTTTTTATTTTTTTTATTATACACACTTATTTTTCTTATTATAAAATTAAAAAAAAAGAATATATAAAAAAAATAGTTTATTTATCTAATATATAGAAAAAGAAAAACACACTACTTCTTATGTATAGTAGTTACAATGCAGACTACAGCTCTGCTATACACATAAGGCGTAGGCATTAGCCTAAAAGTTAGCTAGCATATAATACTTAATAAAAAAAAAGGCACTAGTAGTGCTGCTATAATAATAAGTACATAAAGTTACTAAGACTTAACTATAACTCTAGACTAAAACTACATAGAAGTACTTTTTATAACACATAACTTTTGCTGCCTATAGCTGCAGATTAGTGCTAGTAAGTAAAATAACATTAATATTATAAAATAGTAAAGCTACTATATGCTACTTCTTAGCTTATCTATAATTAGCATTTTATATAAGAAAAAAGTAGAAAAGCTAAAAAATTTATATATTTATACTAAAATGCTAAATAAACTACTAATTAGTAGTAAAACTAGTTAAAAAAGTAACATAAATGCGCCCTAGGCTGCTAGACTGCACAAGGACGTTAAAAACGCCCACACTAACAGCGCTAGAGGTAGAGGAGGAAGGCTAGAGAGACATCTCTCTCTGTGTGTGTGTGTGTGTGTGTGTGCAGGCAGGAGTATCTGTTACTGTTAGCACTATATAAAAAGAGAAAAAAGCTAGAGAATTATATAGTAAGGCTTAAAAAGTAAAAAATAAAAAAAAGAAAGTAAAAAAAAAAAAAAACCTTATTATATACATCTCTCTACGCACCTGCCTACGCAAAGATTTTACACTATTCTAGTATAAAACCTTACATAAAATAGTTTATATACTACTAAATTACTTATAAAGTAAGTGTATAAAGGCTAGATAATAATAGCCTAAAACACTTTATACTATTTATAAAGCTATTTACATAGTGTAACTAGCCTATCTTAATATACAGCATTACTAAGGTAAGTTTTAATAAATAAAGTAAAGTAAAAGTAAAACATAATTAAATAAACCTATATAGACAAAAGGAAGGTAACACATATAAAAGGCAACTTTTTAGACAAAAAGAAAAGTTGCTAGTGTTTGTACATAGTAGTAGTATTATAGTTTAAATATAAGTAATTGCGCATAAGCAGAACTACATATCTATGTTATATAATACTTATGTGTAAACCTTTATGCATAAATATCTAAATATCCTCTTTTTTCTCTATATAAAGGAAAGATAAAAGTAATAGAACTAGAAACATGTTACTCTTACTTTACTTACCTTGTACACTGTGCACACTGTACACCACTCTTACTCTTGCTACTTAAGTGCTTATACTATAAGCAGCTAGCTGTCAGAGCCTTTTCAACATAAGGCGCTATGCTATAAAGACTTTAGTAGAACAAGTAGGGTAAACTAGATAAGGCCTGTATAAAGAAAAAAAAAAGTTGCTAGTATCTAAACAGCAGTATTTAAATATGCTGTTAGGCGTTACGTAATATAGTCTTATGTTACAGTTGTACGCACGAACAGATAAATATTCCTTTCCTTTACACAGACTAGAACAACAAGAAGAATTAACAACAGTTACCTGCTACCCCCCCTGCGCAATGTGTACACTGTGCAAACCTCTTTGCTTCGCACGTTCTTGTTAATTACAAATGCTAGCTAGCATAGAGCCTATTTAACAGTATAAGTGTAAATTTAATACTAAAACTTTCTTAACTAAATTTAAAGCTTATCTATGTGTACAAGGCAACCTCGAGGTTACTATAGCTAAAACATATGCTGCTACTCTAGCAGTACACGTCTTTCGGGCGCTTATTGCTATTATAGCCTTATTTAGCCTACTTGTGTAATAATCTAACGCTATTAACACGTTTATTAACGCTTGCTTTCTAACTCTAGCATATTATAAATTGCTACTAGACTACTATTACTTTTTATAAGCTCTCTAACTTCTTTAAGCTTTATATAAGCATTAAAATATACTTAAGCTTTAGTATTTAAAGCTTACTAAGTTACTTTAAAAGCTTAGCTTTTTTTAAGTCTTTAAAAAAAAAAATTTTTACTAATAAAAAGCTTATAGTTTACTTTTATATCAATAGTATTATTATTTTTTACTTACTAAAGTATAAGAAGCACTTAAACTAATTTAAAATTAAGCTTATAAAAATTTATAAAATTTAAGCTATAAAAAAACTAAACTAGTTTCTTAGTATTTAAATTAACTATAATAAAGTTAACTATACTATATAGCTTAGTTAAAAGTTATACATTAAGTAGTTTACTACTTACTTTAATTTTAATACTAGTTATACACACCCTTAGCTAATTACTTTATTAAATGTATTAGCACTACCTTTGTAGCTTAATTAGATAACTAAAATAAATATATAAAGAATTATAGCATACTAGCAGCGCGTTAGCTTTATTAGCTATACTGCTACTACTATTTAACTTAACATTACTAAAGCTTATTTAAAGCTATCTAAATACTAAAAGGCTACTTAGCATATAATTAAGTACTTTTATAGCACTAAAAACTATGCATGTTAGTACTTAAAAACTTTTACTTACTTATTTTAAAAACTTATTTTTATAGTGCATTAGATGCTACTTAGAGTAATAATAAAGCTAGTTACTATAGCTTTTATAGTATACTATTTACACTATTTAGTGTAGCTGTTAATTAGAAGGCCTTTTTACAGCGCTTAGTTACTAAATTAATAACTAAAGTAAAGCTTTTAGCTCTCTTTTACGCTACTAGCTACTTATAGTAGTAGAAGTGATTTTTTATAAATATAAACTTTAACACTAAAAAAAGCTTGCTTTACTATATAATAATTAATAAACTATATAAGCTATAGTAAAAGATTTTAAGCTTAATACTAAGCTTAAGCATATTAATATTTATAACCAGGCTTTATTTACTTAAGTAATACTTTAAAAGCTTACTTTACTAATACTAGCTTTAAAGCTTAAGCTTACTAGCTTTTTTTTTATAGCTATTTTGCGCTTTTAAGTGCACTACTATACACCTGCAGTCTATTTATTTTTATACAGCTTTACTTTAGTATTTACTTTGTTAAAGCTAGGGGGGTGTGTCGCACGTGTCTCATGCAATGTCATACCCATGTACTGCACTATTTACTTATTAGGCATAGCTCCTTTCTCGTACAGTATATAGTCAGCCCAGAGCTCTATCAAGCTCCTTAGACCTTACAATACACTCGTGCAGTCCACTTTGTTTGGATCTCAGTACCTTGTTGATTCGCTTACCATATGACCCCTTCTCAGCTCATGCAGGAGTGTTGTTTCTTGCTAGCTGATCAAGCCTGTTCCATCAATGCATCATGTTGAAAAGATTAGACGTCCTCGCTCGACTGTTTCTGTCGCGTACAGCTATCTGTCTACATATATCCTTCTGCTGTGCTAGCTAGAAGGTTGACCTTTTGGCAAACGCAACAGTTTCTGTTCCAGACCGTCGTTATTTAGGAAGCAGATTCCTTGCTTCTTCTATAGAGATCTCTAAAATCTCGTTCAGACCTTAGTCGTTTCATACTCCAGATGGCCTTCTGGGTGACACTAACGCGAGAGACTGTTGTACAGGGATGGCGAAGCTGGCAGAAAAGAAGTTGGAATACAGCCTGTCGAACGGCGACCTCTACCAGAACTTAATCACTCAACGCAATGTACCGCTACTCGCTCTCTTTGATATCCTCTGTCGGTCCGCACAACTCACAATGCCTAGTATGTTATTTCCAAGATCTAGAGAGGGCATTGAATACAGCGCTCTAATGGCAATGATTACGGAGAATCGGCAGTTAAATAACACGTCTGCTACACCAACTACACTAGGCCATGGACAAGGGCACGGGATAAGCTGCTCACCGGCGTCAATACAGCTTTGCCTGGATCGGCATCTACCAGCGGCTTTGAGGAGTCTAGACGAAGACGAATAAGACATGGGATTTGACCACCGAGACCACTGGCCACTTCTTAAAACACCGAATCTCATCCGATTACACTGCTACGGAGACGAAGCAAGTTTCAACTTGTGGTTTCAGTTGGAAGAAGACGTGGAAGAATATGGCTCTATAGGGCCTGGACTTTTGCGACTCGGTAGAATGCGAATCCCACATAGGGCCAGATGGTAGACTCGCCTCTCTTCCCCAATTCCACCACCTAGAGACACTGCATATTTAACTTCTAACTCTCTTTGGGAGGATTTCCGCTATATCTTGACTTGATGTTGGAGATGTGTTTCCTAGCTCACTGGCCGAACTTACGCTAGATGAGCAGTGGCTCTAAGATGTTGTCGAGACAGAGGAACGTATTAAAATGTACTTGGGGCTGATAGATCCGGAGGATTTCGAAGGCGGTTGGATAATGGGCTGTAGTATAACTAAAGCTAGTTTTTAACACAGTTATAGGAAAGGCATCTTGAAGATGTTGATGCGGTTGTGCGATGCGTCGGTAGAACATCTGCCTTATCTACGGCAAGTGCATTACGTTTCGGACTTTTGGTCGCGAAGAGGATGGGAACGACAGCATTTAGATTAGCTAAACAGTTAGTATAGTCGGATAGCTAATTGACCACAATACTTTATTTGTTATCTACGCTACCTAAGCGTACGATAATCGCTAACCATGTATTATTTAGGTGTAGCGGTGGTAACTCGCAACTATTGTAGAATGTCGGTCGTAGTAGTTCCTAACCTAGGCGTGATTCCTATACTTCCACAGTGTTACTCCCTATTCGAATTAACCCCGAGGGTCTTGTGTGCATGCATACCCAACCTACTTATATCAGATAACTTCGGATTGGGCCTGTACTGTCTCCACCAAATCATCTAAGTCCTTCGGGTCGCGATAAACTGATTGTTCCAACCTTTTGGTAAATTCTGTTGAGTTCACCATGCGCTTCTCAATAGCGGACGCAGCGTTGACTAGGACGTATCCATAGCATCTAGGCTCCTTCTGCCCTCGCCTGTCGATCCTCCCAAACAACTGCTGCATGTCCGAGTACTTGTGACTAGGTTCGATCAAAATGGCATGGTTTGCACGCTGTATGTTTAGTCCTACACCAACAGACCTAAAGGTGCAAAGTATGATCCATTTAGACTCGTCATTGCCGAAAGTTTCTAAGGCCTGGGACTTCTTCGCGTTGTTCATGCCGGTTTCGTAGAGGACAATGGATTCTTTGCCGTACGTCTGAGACAGTTCATTCTTCCATGCGGCTAGCACAAGAGGGTTACGAGTTGCGATTAAGACCTTGCATCGTGTGCCGTCTTGTCTCTTCAGCTTGCGGATAGAATTGCAGATGCCTTTAGCGCATTTAATCTTTGCGTTCTGGCGGAACCCAGAGTTGGCCAAGACCTTAGTAAAGGCAGAACCCAGCGGGTCTCTGACCCAACTTCCGACATGCTCGTCTGCCTTTGAGCAACTCCTTGATTCTTCATCGTCAGGCCCATTATCTGGATGTAGCCCCTCCCAGTGTTCGACAATCTGGGCTACAGATGCTGCCACCCTGGCCGTATGGTAAGATTGCGACTTCACCGAACTAGGCATCTTAGGTTTTTGGTTAGCGTCACTCCCGTTCGATTCCCACACTGCTACGAGTTCTTGGTATTTGCGCCTGCGCTCTGCCTTTACCTTCCCCTCTAGCCGAACAAGGATTTCCGCCTCCGTTGTATTCGCCTGGCACTGGACCATATCGAGATAGAGTTCGCTCGCCTTTGGGATAACTGGTTTGCTGTCAAACCAACGCGTTGATTCCCCTCTTCGAATAAAAAATGTTGGAACTACTTTGCGAATAAATACGACCAGTGTCCGGAATTGAAAGTCATGAGTCGCGAGAGCCGGATTGGTCTTTGCCTTTTCACAGAGACGATCGAAGTCCTTTGCCATCTGGTTGACGCTGTCCTGTGTGAGATTGCGCAGAACACCAAATTCACTATTCGTATCAACATCATCCCATTCTTTGGATCTCAAACCCATCGTGAGGAATTTCAGAGGCTCCATTGGTTTGCCGTTATCGGGTGTACCAGACATACCCCACAGGGCAGGGCTGCGATTATACACCTCTCGGTATTCCCTTGCGGTGTCTTTGATAAATGCTGGGATGGTCTGGCCATAATTGTCTTGGTGGCACTCATCCCAGAAGATACACCCAACCTGCATGAGATTCCTTGTGAACGTCCTAGTAGTGCCTTTTGCCTGTGTTTGCCACTTCCAATGAGTCTCTCGCGTGGTGATATACTTGCTGGCCACGCGACCTACCAAACATCCTCGCGTTGTGACTATATTGACACGGGCGGAGCGACGCGGCGCCTTCTCTGCTGTAGCTTCAGGGTCGCAGGCACGAGGTCCAGAAAACGTAGGGTTGGTCCAGCTTTGGGTTTGCATGGTCTTTCCAACCTGCTTTGTGCGGTTGTCCGTTTCCCATTGCTCTTCCATGGACCAGTCGACGGCCTTGCAAGTAGCCGACACTTCTTCGTCGGTCAATGCGCCGGTGAAGTCGTCCTTGTTGAACTTATCGGCATGGATTGCGACCCGGGGCGGGAACTCACGCTCCATTATTTTGCCGCCTTTTAGCATTAACCTTGCATCATTCTGGAACGAGCGCAAACCAGCATTGGGAGTAAGGGTGATCGTAATACCTCTCTGTGGGCCGAATCGGTAGATATCCCTGTTGCCTGCCTCGCAGGAGCATGCGAGTGGCTGTTTTGCTGCGCTAGGGCATTTGGCGTCAGGTGACTGGCTTTTTGGTAGGTGGGACTTGTCTCCACGCGCTCGTGCGTCCTCTACCTCAATAGTATTCTCATTGTGGAAGTAGTTTATGAGGAAATGGGTAAGGGACTGAATTGTCTTTCCTCCGCCAGGTTCGTCTGCATAAATGCCACCTGGACATGGGGTAGCCCTCTCCCGGTGGAATGCCCAAGTTGCGGATGCTAGCTGGTACGGACTAATTTTAAAGTCAGGATTGAGACCCCAGTTAGGAATCACAATTCCGTCCGACTTTGCGAGGGCTTTGTAGTCAATGAGAGGAAAATATCCTTGGATGAGGTCTAACATGCATCGTTGCACGCGTGCAAGCTCGCCGTCCAAATTAACCAACCCTTCTTGAAAAAGCTGCGCAACAAATTTTTCCTTGTTACGCTCATGCCGCTCCGCCTCGCTAACGTCGTCATCGAACTCATCGGAATCATCCTCAGGATCATGTTCGGACCCGGATAACACGTCGTCTAAATCCTCCATAGGATCGCTTTTTAGGCTGCTGTCCGTGGCAGAGCTGGCGGCTGAGGTGGAATCCATTTCGTCGTCGACCGTAGCCATTTCATTGTAGTTCTTAGCACTAGAGACTAAGCTAGACTCCTCTTCGCTGTCTGAACCCTCTTCGTAGCTGCTGGCGGTGGAGGCTAACCTGGACTCCTCATTTCTATCTAGGAAAACATTATCTTCTCGAATAGAAGGGCTAGGGCCTGAGGTGCTATCCCATGTGCCCTTATGGGTAGACGCTGATCTAGTCCTAGGGCGTTTGGTAGGGCTACGTTCGACACGACCTTGCTCATCCGATAGTGTACGACTCATCGTCCGTTTCGCACGAGAAAACCGGGGCCTTTCCGGACGTTCGTTACTGATATCCTTACTCAAGAAGGGTGTGGTTCTGCGCACTGAGGGTGTTTCTAGTGATATTTGGGCGTCGTGTGATTGTGTTTCAATGCTGGGTTGGGGGCTTGCCCTGGGAGAATGTAAACGTTGCCGCAGGAGCGAACTGGGAGAGTAGGAAGACTCCTTAGGACAATTTTCAATAGTCCCGGTACCAAAAGCTGGCGCGTCCTGACTGAGCTCATTGGGCTGGTTAATGTCGCTCCGATAGCAGTTGTTTGAAGAACGTGAGGGTCGCACCGTGAACTCTACAGCCCGCTCGCCGTTTGTTGCAGACTGGCAAAGGATTGCATTGAATGCGGCATCGCTTCGAACAGCGGCATTCTGATTATTCCAGCTAGCAATGTATGTCGCCTTGCTAAGGTCCGGCAGCTCTTCACATGACTGCAATTGCTTTGTAAGCAACTCCAAAGAAGCGTTTTGTCCCTCCCCAGTTAAGATTTGCTTAACGGAGACCAACTCAACAAAATCCATTGTCTCAATCTTGACCTCAATCAACAAGTCTTCCTTGTGTACAGGTGCGCTGCAGGTTGCATCTTGATTTCTCGGAAGACGTAGAGGAGGACTGTGAAGCGTTTGTGTTACCGATTCCGTCAGTTCGGAGCTATTCTGCGGTTTGAAGGGCGTTGCCTGAGCGCGGCGTTTGGCCTCGGTCGGTGCAGGAACGGTCGAAATCCCCAGCTTTTTCCTCCTAGACGCATTCGAGTGGGCAACTCCAATCAGCCTTTGAACAACGTACTCAAACCAAACCTCTGGGGCGCTGGAGCGTGCGGTGTCAAGTTGTGGCATATTTCTGCAGAATTCCGCCACGACTGCCTTTTTGGCGTGAGTTTTGTTCCCCTTGAAATTTGTGCCCTCTGGTTTCACTTTAAGCGCGACGCGTTCAATGTCCTCTTTTAGGTCGTTGTACGTCTCCATAGTTAGCCCAAGGCCTACAGCATAATCTTCTGCTCTGGTCGGTCTATTGTTCGTGTCGTACCAATCGTGAGGTTTTGCCCACTTGCCGGCCATTGTTGCGTTTCTCGATGTGCTGCGCTCGAGTGAGTAAGTCGAGAGTCTTCTTGAATCAAGAGAAATAGTTGCTGTTTGATGATGAAGAAGGGCCGCGTTGATTTGAGGTCGGAGGACTTGGTTGGCGGAGGAAGGTTAAGGCTGCAATTTGCCGCCACGGCGCAGTGAAAAGGAAAAGTGAAAGGTGAAAAGTGAAAGGTGAAAGTTGTGCGCAACACGGCGGTGTGCCGCAAATTGCGATACGGTGACTACGGGCTGCGGTGTGCATATTGCCTTCGCTTTCGTGGCACTCGGTTCGACCATGGCGCGACTAGATGGCTAATAGGGGCTACCCTATCCAGCCTGCTTTTAGTATAGGCGGGTCGACGGTCCAGCACTGTCAAGCTCTTGCAGTGTTAGATGCGAGCGAAATGTCCGGGAAGGTGTATATGTACCTCTGTTGATCAATGCCTATTCCATAGACACGTAATATGGCATGTGAGCTTCTTAACCAATGAGAAGTAGCACGGAGGGTCGTAACTCATCAGAGTGCTGTAGAAAATGCGACTGCTCACTTTAGTATAACATCATACCACTAATATCTTTATCGCCATCTCCGTAGATCACGATCAAATTCTTCATGTCGTCGGCATCTATATTTAGTCGTTAATTGTAAGATATACATGGTGAGGAGCAACATATTTTACTTTTCTCTGCACAGAAGATCTTTTCTCTCACGTTGTTAGTGTGACAAGTACTCTCTAGCGTTTGCCATAAAGTTCTAACTAGGTAACACACTTGACAAAGTTTGCTTCACCTGTAGGACTATGCATGATGTGCAGCAGGACCGTCGCCCGACCTATACTAAAATGCAGGCTGGGCAGGGTAGTCCCCCATTAAACATATTATAATGGCATTAATTTAATTTCCGCTGGCTTATATTCGGCATGTGTTACTCTCTGACCTGCCTGAAAATTCCCACAGTGCTAAGAATTAACCTGCCAGGATTGTTTTGGTATTCCTTTTTAGCATCTTCACCACTTTCACCACCTTCACCGCCTTTACCAATATTGGCCACGGCTTTTACCCATCTCTACTCCAGGACACCACCCTACCATCTTCTAAACGCGATAGATTTGCTCCACTAGGCGCCGATTGAATCTGCACTGCCTCTTTTCGAAGTGGCTACATAAAACATAATGTCTGTTAGCCCACAACGTGGAGAGGTGAGTACTGAGGGTGAGTGCTTGCGCGACTTTCTTCATAGCGGGATTTGATTGTACTCAGCATTTGTAATAGGTAACAAGTTTGACGTACAGCGTGCCGTTCAAGATGGACCTTCCTATGGACCACTTAATCTCCCAAGACACCTCTATGTAAAGGACTCGACGAAAATTTCGCAAGGAAGCGGCGGTACTCGAGGTCGCCCATACCCGCCAAGCGAAGGATAACCCACCGTCTAGTTTCCTCGGCCTTCTTGAGCTCGGTAGCCTTCATGCGTTCGAGAAAGACGTCCCGAAGTGTCACATCTGCAGCGTGTTTGGTCACATGCGCGCTTTATGTCCCCAGAGAGATGCATGTAGATCTGCCGCAAACGTGGCGAGACCAGCCAACTCAAGCGTGTACGGCCCGTTGGAAGCCCTGGTTATATTGGACTCGTTGTCCGGTGGGCTTTTACAAGGAAGCTGGGGTTGCATTGCGACAGCGGGCACATTTATAGTGTTGGGTAAAAGGGATATCTTAGATGGGGAGTGCTTGAGGATGACGCCATTCAATTGAAACGCGAGATTTTGCGGCGTAGATACGGACGATGCCTCTATCACCCTGGCGTTGAAATTTCGGTAAGTCACCTGGTGTATAATAGATTCCTCGTACATTTCTGAGTCGTGTTTAGACTCCTCCAAGTCGTTTTTGGCCTGCTGAAAGAAGGCCATATTCAGCCCGAAATCTGCAAGGTGTATGGTTTCTCAGACGTGCAGGCTGCGTTCCGATATTTGGGCAGTGGGGAGTCTATTGGTAAAATCGTCATCTCGAGAGTGCATGATCAGGAAGGCTCAGTTGTTCCGGCAAGCAACTTGTGTTAATCTTCGGTTCATCTATTGACCGCTAGGCAGATACTGGCAGCCGCACCTCGTCTCTCACTTCGCTCCGATGCCTCATATCTCATCTTGAGAGGTCTGAAAGGTCTCTGCGGAGGCTTGGCAGTATATGGCACCCATGAAGGAGCCAAAACACCTGTAATACTGTCACGCTCAGGATACAATGATGAAAAATCACGGTTCATCATTTCTAAGATTACATCGCTAGGCTGTCGCCTGGATCTGGTGAAGGGCGATGTCACCAATAAAGCGGACGTGGAGCGAGCCTTCATGGAAGCCTCAGCACCAATTTTTGGAGTTGTGCAGGGAGCAATGGTACTTCGAGTAAGCTGTTCAGCTAACCTGTCTATGGGCCTAAACTAACGGCATCGCAGGATAAACTGTACAGCTCTATGACACACACTGAATTCCATGAAGCAATTATGCCAAAAGTTCAAGGCACTTGGAACTTGCATAACGTCGCTCTTCGACTGGAGATCACGCTTGACTTCTTCACACTTTTGTCGAGCCTCTGTGGCATCGTTGGCCAAAAGAGTCAAAGCAATTACGCCGCAACCAACGCCTTTCTCGACAGTTTCGCACACTATCGCAAATCACTTAAATTAGCAGCATGCTCCGTTGACCTCGGCCTCATCGAAGACGTGGGCTACGTGGAGGGCAAAGAGTCGCTTTTAAGCCGACTTTTGAGTCAAGGCTGGCACCCGATCAACGAAAAATTTCTCTCTAAGATCCTATACATTTCCATCCTCCAGCAGAAGAGTTCAGCTATCAACCCTTCCAGCTCAGCACAGCTTATTTCTGGAATGCCGGTGCCTTTGCCAGAACAATCGCCTGCACAGTGCGATCCTCGATTCAGCACTCTTCGCTATGGTAGTGGCTCGGGAGCGCAACGAGGTTCTTCTCGAAGCGGTGGCGTGCAGTCGGCTATCAATATCCTTCATGATGCGTGGAAAGCACAAGATGAGGGTGGAGATCAGCCCGAGCTTTTGTGCACCCTAATTTCGTTGGCCAACAAGCAGTTCATGAAGAGTCTCGGGATGTCAGAGGAACTGGACCCATTTAGACCAATTTCCGACTATGGTATAGACTCGCGGGTCGCAGTCGGGTTCAAGAACTGGACATCGGTAGATTTAGGAGTAGAGATTGCAACACTAGATGTCATGGGTGCAAAAACGTCGACTTCTGTGTCAGCTCATTTTGAAGCGAGGGTTCCACTATCGTGGTCAAAAGTGATCCTGTTTGAATGAATAGATGAGAGCTATATAAGCTAGAATTACATGAATGGGTTTACTTTCTCTTCGCACCACTCCCAGAACTGCTTCGCCTTTCCCTCATAAATTTCTTTATAAACATCCTCCCGCGAATTGGGCTTTATGACGCCGAATGGCCAAATATAGCAGCCATTCTAGGCCTTGGTAATCTTGTCCGAAAATCCTGCAAACATTAATTGTATACGCACCATATTTGGCTTGATAGAGCACGAAACATCTTAAGAAAAGTACAAACAGCCAATTTTCGCCAGCATAAATGCCGGTGTACAATTTCCCAGGATTCTGGCAAACGGTGATGATTTCCTGGTCTCCCCATCTTACGGCGCCTTCATGTGCGAGGAAGAGATCGCCGCATTTCGACGCTGCGTAGTCGACATACTGCGTGATGGTCTTTCCGCCATTAAGACGTGGAAAGCCAACCCCGCCTATCGGTGCGCTCATTTCGATCTGGACTGATCCTGTCCAGACGATGCGCGACGGCCGGCCGGAGTTCTTTGCCCCAGCTCGAAGAAAAGGCACGAGCAAGCTAGTAAAAAGGAAGGGACCAACTGCATTCGCCCCCATATGCGCTTCAAGGCCCTGTGGGGTCGGTGACCCCGGTACACAGCCCATGGCCGCATTGTTCCATAGGATGTGTAGCTCCTTCTCCTGGGCTGCGAACTTCTTATAGGCTAGCTTCACGGTCTGAAGATCGCTCAAATCGAGCCCATGGAGCGATTTTAGAATCCCCTTGGTACCTAGGGCGGACGCTGCTGACTCGATCTCGGCAATAGCCTCGCTGATTCTCTCCTCGGACCTACTGGCAAGATAGATGGTTGCGCCGGTGGGATACAGGAATTTAGTGAGCTCTTTTCCGATTCCTGAGTTTGCACCCGTGACGATAAATACTTTGCCCACTTGGCTTCCGGGAGGGTCTGCTTCAGTAAAGACGGGTGATCTGGATGGGAAGAATTGCTGCCAGATCGCTCTGAGCGACATTATTACGGTGGCGATTGAAAGACGGAAGCAGAAGTGGGACTCGAATTTGTCGCAGGGAAGCTTCGTGGCGAAGTTGAGGAGAGACACGGCTTACGTGAGCCATTAGAATTGGGCGACATAATCGGAGGTTACTAAATACTGTACTAAGTTACACAATTATGTGGTTGGATGCTGTAAGCCTTACTTTACCTACCGTGCCGCATATCAACACCTTCCTCGACATCGCCGCTAATCAATCCACCACGAACGTGCTGATTGATTCTCCAAGCTGTCGCTATCGCGTTGTGGAAAAAGTGCCGAACATCCAGCGTTCTCTTATCATGGATAGCATTGAAAATGTCGAATTCAAGACGATCGATGGCCTCACGCTGCGCGGACACGTTTATCATTCTGAGGGCTGCGGACTGGGTGTAGTTATGTGTCCTGGGGTGAGACTCTAGAACTTACGGCCCATGGCTTTTCAATTAATATTTTAACAACTCCTCGTTTCAACTGCGTCAAGTGAATGGCCGGCCTGCACAGCGTCGCGAAAGCGTTCCGGGATAATGGGATTACAGCCCTCGTCTATGATCCACGCACAGTCGGAGAAAGCGATGGTCAGCCTCGCACAACATCGACCCTTCCCCACAGATTCAAGATTCCTCTGATGCAATCACGTATATAAGTAAGCTTCCAAATGTGAATGCCAACCAGATAGGTCTCCGGGGGATATCGCCTGCGGGAAGTGTAGCGCTACGTACCGCGCGTTTCGACAAACACGCAAAACGGGCGATCACAGCATGCCCGGTAGCAGAATATTATTACGACAAGAAGATCATGGAAAAAGCTCTACAAAAGTGCATCCAAGACCGCGTTTCGCAAATGATGGGAAATCCGCCACTTTACGTCCCTATGCTGACAGCTTCCGGCACTAATCCGGCGGGTTTGGACGTTGGCTACGAGCGAGAATACGCAGCAGAAATGATGAGGAGGGGTATCCAAGTCGCACCCAGCCACAAAAACCAAACTACTATTCAGTCTTATCATAAACTTGACCCATGGCCAATGTGGAAGCATCTCGGCTCCACGCCGGTACTCTTTTTGGTCCCGGAAACCGACTGATTGTGCCCACCAGAGGTACAAATACGCCACATTGAGTCCTTAGCCGGACCCAAAAAATTGCATGTTCAGAAAGGAAGCGGGCACATGGACATATTTGAGGGAGCGCATGCCGATGAGGTCTTCAGGCTCTCCCTCAATTTTTTATGCAATGTCAACGTTGGGACGACCATCAACGATACCGACTACGACGGAAATAGTACATTTGAGGTCTCATAGCCAACACAAACATCACGAGCTGATTGGAAATGTCAAATCCGCACCCTTCTCTACCAATATCTCTACTTCCTCCTTGTAACCTTGCGTTATTGCTCGGTGAAGTGCGGTGTGCCCTTCATGATCGTACAAATCGATTCGTATGAGGCACTGAACCGTCCCTCTCACATGACGAGAATGAGATGCTTTTCGGAGCCTACGGTAGGCGCCGCAGATCTACGGGGCTGTAAGCAATGTGTTAGTTACAGTAGGAGCCCTGTTTCACTGGTTCACTGCTTCTTGAGGCGAGGAGCTACGCAGAACCGTACTTCAGGTAATCGACAGATCATCAACAGGTCAAGAAAAGGCTGAGAGGAGATAGCGATCCGACCCGACGTGCAGACTAATAGTCGAAAAGGAAGATTCAACAGCTCCAATTGGCCACGTATGGGCTTAGCATAATCCCCATTCCTCGCGCTACAAGGTTATTAATATCCGCGTTCAGAGATCCTGTAATCCACTTTCTGCTCTTAATCCCCAAAAACCCTTGCAATTAACATTTCCGTAATGAGCCTGCGAAAACCTATCAACTCCAACCCGGCAATCCAAGTCAGCCTCGTCTCCTGACAATCGTATTTGTCCGGTTCGATCGAGACATTCTTGTCCAAGATAGGTACTAACCTTTACATCGGGGCCGTCGCTGTGTATGCAGGCTGTAGGAGTATGGAACTGCATCGATGTATCGTATACATTGATGACGAGGAGCTAGCCTCTTAGTTATCGTCTCTAGGTTCCTGAGCCGGGGGCCCTGCCAATGCAGCCCAGTTTTCCTGTCCGTTCTCTCATCAGGGTTATACTCACCGCTAGTCCGTGTGCGAGAAAGGTAGCTAAGACCTGAAGGGCTGCATATTAGCAATTTTGGTGTAACGATTTGGCTGATTTCACGGGGCTTCATACTTTGTATCGTTCAGTGCCTCTGAGAGTATAGACTACCCTCGGTGAATTTGGCATATAGTTAGGTGTAGGATCTACCCCATCTGCATCGTAGCAGTTGTGCTTTTCCTTCAATTAGGCCAAGATAAATGGATGCAGGTGCACGCTGGGATTTGTATTACGTCCACCGGCATGCATCAATGGCGTTGCAGTAATATACAAGAGATGTACATTTACGGATTGCGCCCTCCCTGTCGTCATTAAAAGAAAAACCGTCTGAGGGCCAACGAAAATTCAGCATATGGAAAAGTTAACAGGAAGGGGATAGGGCTGTGCCGCATTATAGGGCTGTGCCGCATGAGGGAATGATAGGGAAAGAGGGTAACCCGTACATGTTTTCCCCCTTATACTGTCGGACCCCGAATTCCTGCAGGGTTCTTCTCCAATCACAGGCTACTCACGACGTCGCCGCTCTTGGGGGTTAAGTATGCTGCGCCAACCCGAATTGCAGAGCGGCCTTTCTCATATTCCCGTTTACCCCATTTACATCTTCGTTGATTGCGTGACTCAGGTCAGCAGCGATACCTTTTACTTTCGCTGAGAGCCCGTGGGGCACGACCTACTTTTCGATATGTTGTTTCTTTCAGGTAGTTTCGTTTGCCGCAACAGGATTGCGACTATGCGGACGAAGCATCCAGCAGATACGGCTGCAGGTCAATGACTATGCTATTTTAGCTGCGTTGGTGAGTGGCATTCGGGATCTTGACGCCGGAACAGAGAGGCTGAGAGACTGACCATCCATTAGGCTTTGACTGTCGCTAGTATCGGTGTTTTGGGCGCATGTGAGTGGAGCAAAAATTCACCGAAGGCTGTATGCGAGATCTAGAGTTGATGTAAAGCAGCGGTCAACCATGGAATGGGTATCAACATTGCGAAGGTGGGCTCGTAAGATTTAATCACTTTCATCAAGGCACTCCAGCCCCCGACTCAAGCAGACGGTCGTGTCAACCCCTTATAGCTACAGACCGTCATTACGGTGACCTGGGAATCGGCCATTTTCGCCATTAGGATCTCAATCCTCGACCTCTACATCAAGATTTTACACGTCCCGTGGTTCATCAAAGTCTGCTATGCCTACATCGCATTTCAGGTCGCCTTCATCCTCTCGATGTTCTTAACTACCATGCTGCTTTGCAGACCGTTCAGTTTCCAGTGGGACAAGACGATTCCAGGAGGCATCTGCGGAGACCTGTTGAGTAGCTATTCTGCTACTCACGTCATCATCTTGATCACTAATGTCATCACTGCCGTCCTTCCCATTCCCGTCCTTTGGAAATTCAACATGAATCGTCGGAAAAAGATTGGTATTTCTCTCATGTTCATGCTCGGAACTATGTACGTCTTGACCGATTTTTCAATCTGATATCCTCGCTAATTTCGTGTCACCTTCGTAGCATAATCGCATTCAACATCATCCGCCTCGCGTAGGGTGATAAAAGCAGGAGCCTAGATATCACCTACGATTATGCGATCCTCTCCTGCTTCAGCGAGCTGGAGATCCAGCTCGGTCTTATCCTTGCCTCAGTTCCCGTCATGCAACCGGTCCTGCGCAAGTACTTTGGCTCAGGCTTCTTCGGTACAATAGGTGCCAAGAAGTCATCATCCTCTCGCTTAACTTACTATATCGGGTCAACCCACTCACCTCAAAATTTTCCGCACCACTTGTTCTCCTCCTTCTCCACACTACTACTATGCCTTCCCAACCTAAAACTGCTTACTGTAAATATAATAAGCCTACCCTTACTAGCATCTAGGCGCTTTCTTGTATTAGTTTTAGCCTTTTAAAGATATAAAAGACTTTTTTTATTTTAATTCTATTAACTAAGTTAATACTTAAGTAGTTATAAAAATGTAAGAATAAGCTTTAAAAAAAAGCTTATTACATAAAAAAACTTTTAAAGCTTAATAAGTATGTAAAGTAATAATTAGTATAACACTTAAAGCAGTTTTTTTTTAAAACATATAAAGTACTTACTACTTTTAGAAAAATAACAACTATAATTTGCATTAATATAGTAAAGTAATACTTATAAAAAAATAAGTATTATATATTTAAACTACATACTAAGCTGTACTTTAAGCTTTTCTATAAGCTTAATTATTATTACTAAAGTGCTTATATAAAAACTTAAGATAATAATAACTTTAAATATGTTTACTTTTTTAATAAATTAACTTTTAAAGTAAGACTTATCTTTACTACTTAATACTATAACGTACTTCATGGGCGAGTTGCTCACACACCTGAGTCGCTTACTTTTGCTAAGACCCTACTAAACTACTCTTCCTACACTAATGCATTCCCCACAACACTACTTAGACGCGCTAAAAGAA
>NW_022985212.1:208140-223103 GCF_010093535.1 Lindgomyces ingoldianus
ATAGCTATAGCACATTTCTTTAAGAGTTTTATGTTTTATTTAAAAGCTTAGAGTGTAAGCTGTATCTAATGTTCTTTTAGCGCGTCTAAGTAGTGTTGTGGGGAATGCATTAGTGTAGAAAGGGTAGTTTAGTGGGGTCTTGGCAAAAGTAAGCGACTTAGGTGTGTGAGCAACTCGCCTATAAAGTACGTTAAGTAAAAGAAAAAGGCATTATGTGTGTATAAATTTTAATACTTAAAGCTTACTTTTAAAAGTAGAAGAAGCTTTGTTAGAGTATAGGTAGCTATATTTTAGGATTTTAAGTTAGAGCTAGTTATACTGTCTTAAGGTAAGTAGATAGACTTAAAAAAATACTATAATAAAGTCTTAGCTACTTATATGCAGCTATTTTATGCTAAAGTCTTTAAAAAACATAGTATTGTGTTATAGCAAAAGAATAAAGCTTTATACTATAGGTTAAAGATAACTACAGGTTTCTAAGAAAAGCTTTACATAAATTATATAGTGTAGCTAGCATAAAGTCTTAATTTAAATTTTATTAAGAACCTTTAGCGCATTATAAAGATTTAGATTTTAAAAAAAAGACACTAAATAAGTAATTTTAAAAAGATAAAGTCTATTCTAAAGAAAAAGTAGGATAGGTTAAAGCTAGAAGATTAGCAGAAGTGTATATCATCTATGCCCTAGCGCGTCGCTGACGTTAGGGCTGCCTAGGGAGGCTCCACCTGCTAGTAAACAATTGCTACTCTAAAAGATTCTTTGTTATTAATTCTATTATATAAATTAAAAGCTTTAATTTTTAATTGCAATCTATCCCTAAAATCCTTATAGAAAACTGCGTGGGCAGATCGTATTCGCTTGCGCACGGTGCGGAGGATGATCACTTCCTGGCACCTACTGTACATCCCGCACGGCACGACCACACAATAAAAGCGGTACCAGCGCAAATCCAATGTAGCTTGGGACAATTGGTTCATCCCGTTCTCGCAAGTACAATAACATCCCGGAGATGGAAAGTACCTGTGCGTTCGATATGGATGCGAAGGATGATGTGGAGAGGGCAAGCCATGATTTCACTAACAACGGCAAGATTTCCGTCACAAAGGACTGGGAGATCATACACGAGACTGTTTCTAGTCACGAAAGTATGGGGCGTCGATACTAGTCTATTTGTTAGGAAACCGCATGGCATTGTAATAGGAACCGCAATAACGTACACAACGGCAAGTTGCTCACACACCTAAGTTGCTTACTTTTACTAAGACCCTACTAAACTACTCTCTCTACACTAATGCATTCTTAATAACACTACTTAGACGCACTAAAAGAACATTAGATGTAGCTTATAAGTTAGGCTTTTAAATAAAACATAACACTTTTAAAGTAACATGCTATAGCTATGTGTAAAGTTTTTTAAAAAATAATAAATAACTAATATACTAAATAACTTTTATAAGCTAATTCTATAGCTAACTTATAAAAGCTAGATAATAATAAAAAGTAAGTAATTATTAAGCATATACTTAAGCTATGTATATAAGAATTTTCTTTTTAGCTAACGTTAGTAACTATAGCGAAGATAGCTAATTCTTTACACACTAAGTATAATCTAGGCTATGTTAGCATAAACTAGCCTAGTATATTTATGAAGTGTTATTTAAAGCTTAAAGTAAAGTTTTAACTATAAGTATAGTTAGTAAATATTTAGCTTATTATAAAGCCTAGTTTATTAAAGTTATATATGTTATTATTCTAGATACTATACTTAGCTTTAATATTCTTTATAAGGCTAAACTAGCTTTAAATTACTTTAAAATTTTATAAAAAACTATTTTATATTTATTCTAATTCTTATTTATATACTTTTATATATATTATTCTAAGATGCTGTTTATTTATTCTATTTATCAATTTAGTTAGAAATAAAGTGTTGTTAACATTACAATCTTTATCTTTAATAGCTAAAGCATTGTTTTCTAGTAGGTAGACTTAAAAAGCTTGTTTCTATTAAAGAATATCTTATCTAGAATACTATAGTTTATAAGCAAGTATAAGAACAAAGCTTTGTACCACTGCGCTACTATAAGTAAATAGTGTGAATAATTAACTAACAGTTAACTCTACGTACAGAATAGTATATATACCTGTTGTGTGTAAGAACTATGTTAGTTTTACAACAAGATCTTTTAAACTTTATAAGCTAACTTTTCTACTACTATTAGTTATTCTATACCTTTAAAATACACATACTGTCTGTACGCAGCAGCAGCGTCACAGTCTGGATACAAGCGATCGCGCACGAGCAGGACCACGTATCTATGTCACATAATGCTTGTGCGCGAACTTTTGTGCACAAATATTTAGATATCTTTTTTTTCCTCTATACAGAGGAAAGACAAGAGTAATAGAACTAAAAACATGTTGCCCTTACTTTACCTACCTTGTACACTGTGCACACTATACACTACTCTTACTTTTACTACTTAAGTGCTTATACTATAAGCAGCTAGCTATTAGAGCCTATTTAACACTAATTAGCAGTTAATTTAATTAACTATAAATTAGTAAAAGTAATAATAAAGTACCTATACTTTATAAAGTACTTTATTTTATTACTTATCTTTTAAAAAAAGTAATAATAGAGCACTTACACCTTATAAAGTACTTTATTTAGTTACTTATTTTTTAAAATAGCAGATTAATCCTTTACATTATATAGTAAGCTCTGCTACTGTATAAAGTAAAAAGAAGATAGTGTAAGACGCATACTAAAGCTATTAAAGCTGCATAACCTAGTAGCTAGGTAATAGTAGATTAATCCTTTACATTATACAGCAAGCTCTGCTACTGTACAAAGTAAGAAGGAGATAGTGTAAGGCGCACACTAAAGCTATTAAAGCTGTACAACTAAGCAGCTAGACAATAGCAGTACCTGCATAATCTACTAGAAAAGTAATTAACTATACTATTATAATAAAATTTTACTAGTAACTAATAACTTTATATAATAATAAAAAAAATAAGAAATAATTTCTATTATATAAATAACTTATAAAAAATATAAGAATATTAAAGGCAACACTATAAAATAAGACTAGCCTAGAGTACTAGAATAATAAAATTAATATGTTAAAAGCTTTAATAAGCTTATAAACTTAATTATATATAAGTTATATAATTACTAATTTACACTTAATAACTTAAAAGGGCGCTACTTTTCTAAGTTTATATATAAAGAATTTTAAAAAATAAATATTATAAGACTTCTTAGCACTTAGCTGTGTGTTTAAAAGGGAGCTTATATAAGTGCTAAAGAATAAGAGAATTACACTATAGCTAGGCACTAAAAGTACCTAAGCCTAGAAGCTGTATAATATAGCATAAAAAAAGTAATTATACTAAAAAAGCTTTATACATAACCTTTATTACTATATAAAGCTCTACACAGAAGCAGACTAAACATAATGCTACTATTAACACTAAATGTACTAGTATTACCTACTTCTACACCTTAGCTAGCACTACACTAATTACTGTATAAATAATACATGCTACTATACCTAACGCCTACTCTACACCCTTAATTGTACACACTACCGCCTGCAGTAGTGTATGCACTACTAATACTACCTGCACAATCTATACTACATTACAACCTGTATAAACTTCTACTGTAAAAAGAAACTGCTAAAAAAAAACTTTTAGTAAACAAAATTATATAATTTTAAAAAGTATAAAAAAAAGATAATAACTATATAAGTTAACTATATAACATTTTTATAAATAAAATAAAGATTTTTATTAATCTATGTTAATAGCTAGATATCTAAGAAACTTAGTATGTAAACATCTTTTTAGATATTTTAAAAAGTTAGGTAAATATATACTATATACACAACATAAGCTCTAGATATAACTAGAAGCATTTGTATAACACCTTAAGTAGTTACTTTAACACTAATATAAACTATAGCTAGTACTAGACAAACTAGATAATAATAACTTTTACATAATACTAATAAAAAACTTTAATAAAAGTTTATATAATATTAAATAGGCTCTGACAGCTAGCTGCTTATAGTATAAGCACTTAAGTAGCAAGAGTAAGAGTGGTGTACAGTGTGCACAGTGTACAAGGTAAGTAAGGTAAGGGTAACATGTTTCTAGTTCTATTACTCTTGTCTTTTCTTTATACAGAGAAAAAGGGAGATATCTAAATGTTTACGCACAGAGGTTCGCGCACAAGCATTATGTAACATAGATATGTGATCCTGCTTGTGCGCAATTGCTTGTATCTAGGCCGCAACGCTGCTGCTGTGTATAGACACTAGTAACTTTTTTTTTTATCTAAAGAGTTACCTTTTATACATGTTACTTTCTTTTTATTTGTGTAAGTTTATCTAATTATGTTCTGCCTTTACTTTACCTTATTTATTAAGACTTACCTTAGTAATGCTGTACATTAAGATAGGCTAGTTACACTATATAGATAGCTTTATAAATAGTGTAAAGTGTTTTAGGCTATTATTATCTAGCCTTTATGTGCTTACCTTATAAGTAATTTAGTAGTGTATAAACTGTTTTATGTAGAGTTTTATGCTAGAATAGTGTAGAATCTTTGTGTAAGCAGGTGTGTAAAGAGGTGTATATAATAAGGTCTTCTTTTCTTTTTTACTTTTTTTTCTTTATTTTTTACTTTTTAAGCCCTACTGTACTATTCTCTAGCTCTTTTCTTTTTTTATACAGTGCTAACAGTAACAGATACTCCTGCCTGCACACACACACACACACACATAGAGAGAGAGAGAGAGAGAGATGTCTTTCTAGCCTTCCTCTTCTACCTCTAGCGCTGTTAGTGCGGGCGTCTTTAACGTCCTTGTGCAGTCTAGCAGCCTAGGGCGCATCTATGTTACCCTTTTAACTAGTTTTACTGCTAATTAGTAGTTTATTTAGTGTTTTAGTATAAATATATAAATTTTTTAGCTTTTCTACTTCCTTCTTATATAAAATGCTAATTATAAATAGGCTAAAAAGTAGTATATAGCAGCTTTACTATTTTATAATATTAATGTTGTTTTACCTGCTAGCACTAATCTACAGCTATAGGTAGCAAAGGTTGTGTGTTATAAAAGGTACTTTTATATAGTTTTAGTCTAGAGTTACAGTTAAGTCTTAGTAACTTTATATGCTTATTATTATAGTAGCACTACTAGTGCTTTTTTTTTTATTAAGTGTTATATATTAGCTAACTTCTAGGCTAATGCCTGCGCTTTATGCATATAGCAGAGCTGTAGTCTGCATTATAACTACTATATATAAGGGGTGGTAGCTTTTTCTTTTTTTATATACTAGATAAATAGACTATTTTTTTTACATATTCTTCTCTTCTAATCTTATAATAAGAAAAAAAATAAGTGTGTATAATAAAAAAAATAAAAGAGATAAGCTTTATATAAAGGTGTTATTAGTCTAGTTAGTTTAAAGCATCTTTGCGCACAGAATTTAGCTAGTCTACAGATGCTTCTATCTAGACAGAGAGGTAGTTAGTTAGGACTAGTAATTAAAGAGCCTAGTTTAGTGTTTTTTTATATATGCATTTAATAAGTTGTTTTTACTATTAATTTACTTAATTTTAGTAATTTCTCTCTTCTTATATAATTTATAAAGTAACATAATGTTAATTATAAGTTACTTTTTACTAGCAGTGCCTAGCTTAATAAAGTAATTATATAAAAACCTTAAATCTGTATAGATTACTACTAGAATTAGTAGCAGTTTAAGCATTTATATAATTTACTATAAAGTTATACTAAAAGTAATTATATTATTAAACCTTTTAACTATTCTATATAGTTTACTAGTAAGGACACTCCTAGTTACTCTTTTATACTTAGTAGAATTTTAGTGTATAATGTTGCCTAGTATTTTAAAGTAGTTGCTTTACTCTGTATAGTTCTTATTACTTAATATAATTAAAAATTCTAGCTATAAGCTAAGGTCTTTATTATTAGTAAATAATTTATCTATAAAGATAAACAGCTTTACATAATTAAGCTGTAATAGTAAGAAAGTAAGACTGCGCTTACTATTATCTATCTGCTATTAGATTTATGCGTTAAGTGTGTTAATATTATTATGCAAAAAGTCTATAGTTTATGCAGTAATAAATAAGTTAAATGCTGCCTTTAGTTAACACATAGATATAATATATACCCCTCTTATACATTACTTAACATATTATTATGCAGCATTTTTATTCTTTAAGTTAATTATATAAAGGTAGCTTACTTATTCTTTCTATGTAAAAACTACTATGTTATGTGTAAGTTTAATTTTTTTACTATTAAACTTAATAAGTTGCTTCTTTGCTAGAATAGTCTTACTTTTTATATAGAACTTTGCTTTCTGCAGTTTTTTCTTTTCTCTTTATGTAAAATTCTTTATTATAATGCTTAAGGTGTTATATAAATACTTCTAGTTATTTCTAGGGCCTATGTTGTGCATATAGTGCATATTTGCCTAACCTTCTAGGATATCTAGAAAGATGTCTATGTACTAAGTTTCCTAGATATTTAGCTATTAACATAAATTAATAAAGATCTTTATTTTATTTATAAAAGTGTTATATAGTTAACTTGTGTAGTTATTATCTTTTTTTTATGCCTTTTAGAATTATATAATTTTGTCTGCTAAAAGTTTTTTTTTAGCAGTTTCCCTCTAGGGTAGAAGTTTATACAGGTTGTAATGTAGTATAGATTATGCAGGTGGTATTAGTAGTGCATACACTACTGCAGGCGGTGGTGTGTACAATTAAGGGTGTGGAGCAGGCGTTAGGTAGGGTGGCATGTATTGTTTATACAGTAATCAGTGTAGTGCTAGCTAAGGTGTAGAAGCAGGTAATGCTAGTACATTTAGTGTTAATAGCAGCATTATGTTTAGTCTGCTTCTGTGTAAAGCCTTATATAGTAATAAAAGTTGCGTATAAAGCCTTTCTAGTGCAATTACTTTTTCTTGTGCTATATTATACAGCTTCTAGGCTTAGGTACCTTTAGTGCTTAGCTATAGTGTAATTCTCTTATCCTCTAGCACTTATATAAGCTCCCTTTTAAACGCATAGCTAAGTGCTAAGAAGTCTTGTAGTGTCTATTCTTTAAAATCCTCTATGTATGCACTTAGAAGAGTAGCGCCCTTCTAAGTTATTATATGTAGATTAGTAATTATGTAACCTATGTATAATTAAGTCTATAGGCTTGTTAGAGCTTTTAACATGTTAATTTTGTTATTCTAGTACTCTAGGCTAGTCTTGTTCTGTAGTGTTGCCTCTAATATCTCTATGTCCTTTGCAAGTTATTTATATAACAGGAATTGTTTCTTATTCTTCCTATTATTACGCAGAGTTGTTAGTTGCTAGTAGGATTCTATTATAATAGTATAGTTAATCACTTTTCTAGTAGATCGCGCGGGTACTGCTGTTGTCTAGCTGCTAGGTCGTGCAGCTTTTAATGGCTTTAGTGTGCGCCTTACACTATCTCCTCTTTACTTTGTACAGTAGTAGAGCTTGCTGTACAATGCAAAGGATTAATCTGCTATTCTAAGGGATAGGTAACTAAACAAAGTACCTTACAGGGCATAGGTGCTTTGTTGTCACTCTTTCTAAGGGATAGGTAACAAAACAAAGTGCTTTACAGGGCGTAGGGTTAATTGCTTGTGCAGTAGATCGCGCGGGTACTGCTGTTGTCTAGCTGCTAGGTCGTGCAGCTTTGATGGCTTTAGTGTGCGCCTCACACTATCTCCTCTTTACTTTGTACAGTAGCAGAGCTTGCTGTACAATGCAAAGGATTAATGTGCTATTGTCTAGCTGCTAGGTCGTGCAGCTTTAGTGGCTTTAGTGTGCGTCTTGCACTATCTCCTCTTTGCTTTGTACAGTAGCAGAGCTTGCTGTACAATGCAAAGGATTAATCTGCTATCCTAAGGGATAGGTAACTAAACAAAGTACCTTGCAGGGCGTGGGTACTCTGCTGTCACTCTTCCTAAGGGATAGGTAACAAAACAAAGTACCTTGCAGGGCGTAAGTACTCTATTATTACTCTTGCTAATTTGCAGTTAATTAAATTAACTACTAATTAGTGTTAAATAGGCTCTAACAGCTAGCTGCTTATAGTATAAGCACTTAAGTAGCAAGAGTAAGAGTGGTGTACAGTGTGCACAGCGTACAAGGTAGGTAAGGTGAGGGCAACATGTTTCTAGTTCTATTGCTCTTGTCTTTCCTCTGTACAGAGGAAAAGGGGGATATCTAGATGTTCGCGCACGGAGGTTCGCGCACGAGCATCATGTGACATAGATACGTGATCCTGCTCGTGCGCGATCGCTTGTATCCAGGCCGCGACGCTGCTGCTGCGTACAGACATATAAAGTTTTTAAAATAATAATTAATAAGCTTACACTTATATAAAAGGCACTAAAAATAAAATTCTAAGAAGATGTTCTACTGCACACTACTATTATACAAGCCTGTTAAGGATAACTAGAACTAGAACATACTATGTTTACTATTGTCAGATATGCGCACCTACTGTCAAGACAGGAGGAACGCTTGACGAAAGCTGCTACATAGTACGAGCAATAAGCTCGAACAGTATGTTGCTGCAAATTGCTGCATGTTGCAGCATGTTGCAGCATTTTGCAGCAAATTGCAGCATTTTGCAGCATTTTGCAGCATGTTGCAGCAAATTGCATCAAATTGCAGCATTTTGCAGCATGTTGCAGCATTTTGCAGCATTTTGCAAGCTGGTCGCGCATAGGGCAAGTGCGCGAGGGACTCGGATCGGCAAAACAAAAAGCCGAGCAACACGAGTAGAGCAGAAAAAGGATCGATAAATCAATACAATCAATCATCATCCCATACATCATATCCAAACCCATCATTCATCTTAGGAAGCCTAGAAACAGTGCTTTAATCTAACAACTATTAAGCTTTTATATAAAGCTTTATTTAGTAACCTATAAGCATTACTCTAAGTTACTATAGACTAAAGTGTAAACTAATACTTCTAGGAACTGCCTAATGTATACTACATAGACTACTAATACAACTCTACATAATAAGAAGAAAGCTTCCCTCTGCGCAGAAGAGGATAATGTAGAAAATCTCTATCTAGGTTTAGGCTATAATCTAGAGACAACTGCACGCAGATAAAGAAGTGCTTTGTCTACTATAAGAAAAGATGTTAGTTATTAAACTACTCTTATAATAACTATATATAAGTAAAGAACTAGTATGTTGCTTTATATAAAATTTTCTATAATAAAACCTTATTATATAAAGCTATTACCTTATACATTTAAGACTTTAAAAGTTACTTTAAAAAAGAAAATAATTTACATAATGCAAAGAAAATAAAATAAAAAAGTAAAAAAGCTAAAAAAGCTATTAACTACCTTACCTCTGCTGCCTACCTACACTATGCAACAGAAGAGAACATTTATAGCATTAAACCTAAGAAGTATACTAAGCAGTTTATTCTTAACAACTAATACTATATAGTATACTAAGGCAAACTATAGAACATAGGCGTAGTAAAGATTTTTACTATTAGTAAGTCTTAACTTAAGGTGTATACATAAAAAAACCTATGTATAAAAATTAATTAGACACCTAGCTAAACAAATATTAGCTTTAAAGGCTAGACACTAAAGAGATTAATTAGTACTATATAAATCTAGAACCTAATTAGTCTAGTTATATACTATATTTTAAAGACTTTAACACTATTTCTACTATTACTAGTAAATGCTAACTAACTTAGAGCATACTTTAATAATGTTTTTGTCTGTACGCAGCAGCAGCGTCACGATCTGGATACGAGCGATCGCGCACGAGCAGGACCACGTATTTATGTCACATGATGCTCGTGCGCGAACCTCTGTGCGCGAACATCTAGACATCCCCCTTTTCCTCTGTACAGAGGAAAGACAAGAGCAATAGAACTAGAAATATGTTACCCTTACCTTACCTACCTTGTACACTGTGCACACTGTACACTACTCTTACTCTTACTACTTAAGTGCTTATACTATAAGCAGCTAGCTGTTAGAGCCTATTTAACACTAATTAGTAGTTAATTTAATTAACTATAAATTAGCAAGAGTAATAATAGAGTACTTACGCTTTGTAAGGTACTTTGTTTTGTTACCTATCCTCTAGAAAGAGTAACAACAGAGCACCTACACTCTATAAGGTACTTTATTTAGTTACCTATCCCTTAGAATAGCAGATTAATCCTTTGCATTATACAGCAAGCTCTGCTACTGTACAAAGCAAAGAGGAGATAGTGTAAGACGCACACTAAAGCTATTAAAGCTGCATAACCTAGCAGCTAGACAATAGCATATTAATCCTTTGCATTATATAGCAAGCTCTGCTACTGTACAAAGTAAGGAGGAGATAGTGCAAGGCGCACACTAAAGCTATTAAAGCTGCACAACCTAGCAGCTAGACAACAGCAGTACCCACGCAATCTACTGCACAAGCAATTAACTCTACGCCTTATAAGGCACTTTGTTTTGTTACCTATCCTTTAGAAAAAGTAATAATAAACCACTTACACTTTATAAAGTACTTTATTTAGTTACTTATTTCTTAGGATAGCAGATTAATTTTTTACATTATACAGCAAGCTTTGCTACTATATGTAACAGCGCAGGCAAGACAATAGGTCCGAATGCGGTGGGAGTCCACTCAGAGGCATATGGGAGTGCGTGGGGACTCTGAACCTGGGAATGCCATTAACACCTATAGGCCTTGTACGAAAGGATATCAGAAAACTACTGAGCTAGCTACGGGGCGAGGTGCGACTAAATACATGAGGGAATAGGGGTAACAGCAGGGGGCCAGGCAGAGTCGAGTCAGGGTCGAGCCAGGGTCGGAGCCGATACGGAGACCCTTCGGATAGGTTCCGGGCGACCCGAGATGGAACGATTCATGAGAATCGTTACACTATACAAAGTAAAGAGGAGATAGTGTAAGGCGCACACTAAAGCTATTAAAGCTGCACAACCTAGCAGCTAGACAACAGCAGTACCTGCGTGATCTACTAGAAAAGTAATTAACTATACTATTATAATAAAATCCTACTAGCAACTAACAACTCTATGTAATAATAAAAAAAATAAAAAATAATTTCTATTATATAAATAACTTATAAAGAACATAGAGATATTAAAGGCAACACTACAGGATAAGACTAGCCTAGAGTACTAGAATAACAAGATTAACATGTTAGAGGCTTTAATAAGCCTATAGACTTAATTATACATAAGTTATATAATTACTAATCTATATATAATAACTTAAAAGGGCGCTACTTTTCTAAGTTTATATATAAAGGATTTTAAAAAATAGACACTATAAGACTTTTTAGCACTTAGCTGTGCGTTTAAAAGGGAGCTTATATAAGTACTAAAAAACAAAAAAATTACACTATAGCTAGGCACTAAAGGTACCTAAGCCTAGAAGCTATATAATATAGCATAAAGAAAAGTAATTACACTAAAAAAGCTTTATATGTAACCTCTATTACTGTATAAGGCTCTGCACAGAAGCAGACTAAACATAATGCTGCTATTAACACTAAACATACTAGCATTACCTGCTTTTATACTTTAGCTAGCACTACACTAATTACTATATAAACAATACATGCCACTCTACCTAACGCCTACTCTACACCTAAAATTGTACACACTACTGCCTGCAGTAGTGTACACACTACTAATACCACCTGCACAATCTATACTACATTACAACTTGTATAAACTTCTACTCTAGAGGGAAACTACTAAAGAAAAACTTTTAGTAAATAAAATTATATAATTTTAAAAAGTATAAAAAAAAATAATAACTATATAAGTTAACTATATAACATCTTTATAAATAAAATAAAATTTTTTATTAATCTATGTTAACAGCTAGATATCTAGAAAACTTAGTACACAGACATCTTTCTAAATATCCTAGAAAGTTAGGTAAATATGCACTATATATATAATATAGGCTTTAGATATAACTAGAAGCATTTATATAACACTTTAAGCATTATAATAAAGAATTTTATGTAAAAAGAAAAAAAAAACTATAAAAAGTAAAGTTTTACATAAAAAGTAAGACTATTCTTGTAAAAAAGTAGCCTATTAAGTTTAATAGTAAAAGGATTAAACTTACACATAATATAGTAGTTCTTACTTAGAAAAGATAAGTAAGCTACCTTTATATAATTAACTTAGAAAATAAAAATGCTGCATAATAATATATTAAGTAATATGTAAACAGGGCATACATTGCATTTATGTGTTAACTAAAGGCAGTATTTAACCTGTCTATTACTACATAAACTATAAACTTTTTGCATAATAATATTAACACACTTAACGCATAAATTTAATAGCAGATAGATAACAGTAAGCATAGTCTTACCTTTTTACTATTATAGCTTAATAGTGTAAAGCTATTTATTTTTATAAATAGATTATTTACTAATAACAAGGACCTTAGCTTATAGCTAAGATTTTTAATTATATTAAGTAATAAAGACTATATAAAGTAAAGTAACTACTTTAAAATACTAGGTAACATTATACACTAGAATTTTACTAAGTGTAAAAGAGTAACTAAGAGTGTCTTTCCTAGTAAACTATATAAAATAGTTAAAAAGTTTAATAATGTAATTACCTTTAGTATAACTTTATAGTAAATTATATAAACACTTAAACTACTACTAATTTTAGTAGTAATTTATATAGATTTAAAGTCTTTATATAATTACTTTATTAAGCTAGGCACTACTAGTAAAAAGTAACTTATAATTAACATTATGTTACTCTGTAAATTATATAAGAAAAGGGAAATTACTAAAATAAAGTAAATTAATAGTAAAAACAACCTAGTAAATGTATATATAAAGAAAACACTAAACTAAGCTTTTTAATTATTAGTCCTAACTAACTACCTCTCTGTCTAGATAGAAGCATCTGTAGACTAGCTAGATCCTGTGCGTAAAGATGCTCTAGACTAACTAAACTAACAACACCTTTATATAAAGCCTATCTCTTTTGTTTTTTTTTATTATACGCACTTATTTTTCTTATTATAAGATTAGAAGAGAAAGATATGTAAAAAAGATAGTTTATTTATTTAGTATATAAAAAAAGAAAAGGCTACTACCCCTTACATATAGTAGTTATAATGCAGACTACAGCTCTACTATATACATAAAGTGTAGGCATTAGCCTAGAAGTTAGCTAGCACATAACACTTAATAAAGAAAAAGGCACTAGTAGTGCTGCTATAATAATAAGCATATAGAGTTACTAGGACTTAACTACAACTTTAGACTAGAACTGCATAGAAGTACCTCTTATAACGCACAACCTTTACTGCCTACAGCTGCAGATTAGTGCTAGCAAGTAAGATAATATTAATATTATAAAATAGTAAAGCTACTACATGCTACTTCTTAGCCTATTTATAATTAGCATTTTATATAAGAAAAAAGCAAAAGAGCTAAAAAATTTATATATTTATACTAAAATGCTAAATAAACTGCTAATTAGTAGTAAAACTAGTTAAAAAAGTAACATAGATGCGCCCTAGGCTGCTATACTGCATAAGGACGTTAAAGACGCCCACACTAACAGCGCTAGAGGTAGAGGAGGAAGGCTAGAGAGACATCTCTCTCTCTTTGTGTGTGTGTGTGTGTGTGTGTGTGTGTGTGTGTGCAGGCAGGAGTATCTGTTACTATTAGTACTGTATAAAAAGAGAAAAAAGCTAAAGAATTATATAGTAGAGCTTAGAAAGTAAAGGATAAAGAAGAGAAAGTAAAGAAAAAAAAAACCTTATTATATACACCTCCTTACGCACCTGCCTACGCAAAGATTCTACACTATTCTAGCATAAAACTCTACATAAAATAGTTTATACACTGCTAAATTACTTATAAAGTAAGTGTATAAAGGCTAGATAATAATAGCTTAAAACACTTTACACTATTTATAAAGCTATCTACATAGTGTAACTAGCTTATTTTAATATATAGCATTACTAAGGCAAGTCTTAATAAATAAAGTAAAGTAAAGGTAAAATGTAATTAGATAGACCTACATAGATAAAAAAAAGGTAACGTGTATAAAAAGTAACTTTTTAGACAAAAAAAAAAGTTACTAGTGTCTATACACAGTAGCAGTGTTATAATCTAGATATAAGTAATTACGCACAAGCAGAACTACATATCTATGTTATATAATGCTTATGTGTAAACCTCTGTGTGTAAACATCTAGATATCCCCCTTTTCTTTTATATAAAAGGAAAGATAAAAGTAATAAAACTAGAAACATGTTACTCTTACCTTACCTACCTTGTACGCTGTGCACACTGTACACTACTCTTACTCTTACTACTTAAGTGCTTATACTATAAGCAGCTAGCTGTTGGAGCCTATTTAACAGTTTTAAATATTATTATATATAAAGATAAAACTACTATACCTATTATATAAAAATAAAGACACTCTTTTTTTAATATTAGTAAAAAAGAATTTATGTTTTTTTTTATTAAATTAAAACTTTACTACTTTTACTGCTAATTTAGACACCTTTGCATAGAAAGACTCTAAAAGATGCTAACTAGCGCTAGCTATAACATTAATGCTGCAGTGCTAGAAGAGATTAAGAAGTTCTACTACTTTTACTAATTATATAACTAAGCTTTATAAAAATTTAAGTTTATAATTAAAAATAACACTTACTTTAACTATAAAGTTATTATTAATGTTATATAAATTAATAATAAAGATGTTTTACATATTATTAATATAGATACATTTGTTAGATATGCGCACCTACTGTCAAGACAGGAGGAACGTTTGACGAAAGCTGCTACATAGTACGAGCAATAAGCTCGAACAGTATG
>NW_022985212.1:223258-229403 GCF_010093535.1 Lindgomyces ingoldianus
AAACCTATTATTCATCTTAGGAAGCCTAGAAACAGTGCTTTAATCTAACAATTAAGAGTCTCAGTGCCTCCATTAATACAAAATGGCCACCCAGCCTCCTTGAGACGCGACAGTGGTCCTTCGAGACCACACCGACTACAGAGCCTGGATGATGCAGCTGCAATTGAGATGTGTAGCGCACGGCATCTGGCCGCAAGTGGACCCTAAGTTGACCATCCAAATGATCTCCAAACTAAGAGCTCTAGAGATGCCGCTAATAGCTAAGTTTTCACCAGCCTCTAACGTTGAAACGCCTACGCACCTAAACAAGCTATTAACAAGCAGTGTTAGAGCCTTTAAAGAAGCTATTAAATACTACAAGATTAAGGCTAACAAGTATAAGAGTAACAGACATAATTATAAAAGAGAGTAATTAAGCCTCTAACAGATTATTGTCTTTATCTAGTTAACAGTTAGCCCGCATCTACAGTGTACATGCTGTTCCCTAGATTAACTACTTAGACAGTAGATTACAAACTTTAAAGCTATAGTAGGTGTTAACAACTAATTTAAACAAGAACGTGTGCGCAACTAATATAATGCATCCCTAAAGCTGCTAAGAAACGCAAGCATATAGGACCTATAGCTAGCAGAGTATAACTACGCTGCTACAGAAGCGGAGACACAAAATGTTCTAGAAACAACACAGTTTAATGCTGTAGCAAAGAACTTTCTAACTACTATAAATAAAGTTGCCTCTTATTAGTCTACAACTTTTTAGAAAAGTAGACAGTTTACACTAAACATAAATTAAAAAGAAATAATAAAGCGCTTTTAAAAATATATAATGTTAAATTATCTAATATATATAGAAAAGCATAAAGCTGCCTTTACAACAGATAACTTATTATACCTTACTAAAAGTAGAAAGACTACCTAGGGCACAAATAGAGACACCTATAGTGCAGAAGTTGCAACATTAAGAAAATAGAGTAGACCTTAACATTAATGTTATTAAAAAGATAACAGAAAGTTATCTTTAAGCTAAAAACCTGCTAAAATAAGAAGCACTAAATGTCCTACATGTAGACACATCTATGCACTAAAGGACTGCTTCTATATCTATCTAGACAGAGCACTAGACTAGTAGATGCTAAATAAGAGAGTTAAAGAGCTTATAGCATTAAAGTGTAAGCATAACTTAGAATTTTAAGGCCTACTAAGAGGGCAGTGTAGACATAATTTAAGAATACTAATCTTAAAGAGTTTATATACACCTACACTAGAGATATAAAAAGACTAACTTAAAGGCTAGGAAGTATTAAAAGTTAAGGCAGCTATATTGCTAGCTATAGTTAATTTAAACTAAAACAGATATCTACTAAGAGAATTATTTATTCTTAACTTAGGCTTAACATACTACATTATAAATAATTCTAATTAAATCTATAACTATTATTTACTAACACTAGAAGACTTTATCTAGTCTAGAAACTCTTACATATAGATTTAAGGCTACAGATTAATTACACTAAGCCTAAAAAGTAAGCATAGAACACATAGTTAAGCATACAGTCTTGTACTACATAATGCTGCACTGTGCCTAGACCTGCTGTGCAACCTAGTCTTATTCTGCCTACTGCAACAGAAAGGAATCTAGTAGGACACATAAGCAGAGCTAACTGCTTTAAAGGCTCTAGATAGGACAATAATTAGAGATCTTATAGAGATTTATAGCTAATAGGTGTTAGAGTACTATCTACTACAGGAGGGCTTATATTATACACACATAATTAACACAAGAACTAAACATAGTCTATAAAAGGCATCTATAGAGCTATAGCATAAGCGTCTTAGACACCCTAGACTAGCTACACTTTAACACCTTATATAGTAAGCTAAGGGGGTGTAAATTAAAGGAATTATAACAGTCTAATATAACTTATGTAGCAGAGCTAAGATACAATAATAAATTAGCTGTGCACTATAAATTAGTAATAGTAAACTTAGTAAGAGACTGTTAATTAATTTCTATGCATATAAAGCATAAAGCATTATAAAAAAGCAGAGTTAAATGCTAATTACTAATAAGTATTTTAGCCTTTAGTAGGACCTTTACTTTAAAGATAATAAGCTTATTAAATTAATTATTAAAGCTCTTATAATCTTTATCTTTTTTCTAAAGAACTATTATAATATTACTATAAAAGTTATTAAAGCTAATAATAAGATTATAATAGTAAAACTAGAGGTAAAACGCTAGCTAGCATTATATAAAATAACTATTAAGCCTTTAGCACTAAATACACAAGCCTAGAACAGAGGAGCTAAATGCTTAGAGAGTGTAAACAAGGAGAAGTTACAGGCTATGCAACTAGATGCTAACCTACTATAGAATGTATAGCCATACATTACTAGAGCTAGCGTATACCTATACAATTAGACGCTGAACTATGCTAATAACTAGAAGACACTATATAAGATCTTCTTTACATAAGCAGCTCTAAATAATAGAGTTGTTACATTAATTTAAAAGCTAAGCTTTACACATCTAAAAGCCTATAGCTATAAAGCATTTATAATAACTAATAACACGCATTAGAATAAATCTAAGCTACAGAAGCTAAACCTAAAGGCGTAGATTAGATATCTAGTTAGGTACTAATTATTAAACATTTACTATGTATAGATACTACTACTAGTAAAAGTAATCTATACACATAATGTTATTTTTAACAAACACTTAATTTTTAGTAGTAAGCCTAAAGACCTAATAAATAACCTTATATATAATATAGTAAAAGAAATTACTATATATATTAGAATAATTAAGCTTCTAACACCTAGTTATTAGCTAGAGATAGAGTTATTTTATAAAGATAACACTACAGATAATACATTAAATTTTAATAAAGTAGACCTACTAGGCTACTATTAAGGAAGGAAGATTAGAGATAACTATCTGTTTTTTCTAAACACTCTGCCACCTACAGCATTGCTTATATAGTTAATAGCTAGAGCAGCACTAAAGCTAAGCTAAATAAGGTTGTTAAAGACTGTACTATAGGCTGCAGCCTTTATAGCTAGCATAAGATCTAGAAGTGTAGAAAAGTATAGTAGCAAAACGCTAGATAAAGCAGCATTAATAAAGATGCTATCTAAAAAGAAGACACCTTATAGAAGCTAGCTGCTACCTCTGCTATTAACCTAAAAGTAACTAAAAGAGCACTCTTTACATAAGATGTTTAAGGCAGCAGAAAGAACACACTTAGATAGTTATTAGATAATAAAATCCTAGACAGAGGTCTAAACAAAGCTAATTAAGGCAGCTAGACAGCAGATTCTAGATTGTATGTAGGTGTACACCTACAAGCTTAACAAGCACCATAAATTGCAAAGATGCAAAGTGTGACTAGTAGTCTATAGTAATTAATAGAGAAACATTACTACATAAAATACCTACGCTGCCACCCTAGCAGGACGCTTATTTTAAATGCTAATAGTGATATCTACACGCTTTAACCTAGAGCTTAAACAATATAATGTAACTAACGCGTTTATACATGCAGCAATTAACTGCAATATCTACATGCAGATGCTAAGAGGCTATTAGAAACTAGGTACAATAGGTGCCAAGAAGTCATCATCCTCTCGCTTAACTTACTATATCGGGTCAACCCACACACCTCAAAATTTTCCGCACCACTCGTTCTCCTCCTTCTCCACACTACCACCATGCCTTCCCAACCCAAAACTGCTCACTGTGAATACAATAAGCCTACCCTTGCTAGCATCTAGGCGCTCTCTTGTATTAGTTTTAGCCCCTTAAAGATACAGAAGACTTTTCCTATTCTAATCCTGTTAATTAAGTTAATACTTAAGCAGTTGCAAAAATGCAAGGATAAGCCCTAGAAAAAGGCCTGTTGCACAGGGAGACCTCTAAAGCTTAATAAGCGCGTAGAGCAACAATTAGTACAACACCTAGAGCAGTTTCCCTTTAAAACGTATAAAGTACTTGCTACTCCTAGAAAAACAACAACTGCAATCTGCGTTAATATAGTAAAGCAATACCTGCAAAAAAACAAGTACTACGCATTTAAACTGCGCGCTAAGCCCTACCTTAAGCCCTCCTACAAGCTTAATTATTGTTGCTAGGGTGCCTGCATAAAAACCTAGGATAATAACAACTTTAAATGTGTCTGCTTCTCTAACAAATTAACTTTTAAAGTAGGACTTGTCTCTACTACCTAATACTGCAAGCAGAAGAAGGGGGCATTATGTGCGTACAAATCTTAATACCTAAAGCCTACTTTTAAGAGCGGGAGAAGCTCTGTTAGAGTATAGGCGGCTATATCCTAGGATTTTAAGTTAGAGCTAGTTATACTGCCTTAAGGCAAGCAGATAGACTTAAGAAGATACTGCAATAAGGTTTTAGCTACTTACGCGCAGCTATTTTATGCTAAAGTCTTTAAGAAACGCAGTATTGCGTTATAGCAGAAGGATAGGGCTTTATACCACAGGTTAAAGATAACTGCAGGTTTCTAAGAAAAGCTTTGCATAGATTGTATAGTGTAGCTAGCATAAAGTCCTAATTTAAATCCTATTAAGAACCTCTAGCGCATTATAAAGATTTAGATTTTAAAAAGAAGACACTAAATAAGCAATATTAAAGAGATAGAGTCTATTCTAAAGGAGGAGTGGGATAAGTTAAAGCCAGAAGATTAGCAGAAGTGTATATCATCCATGCCCCAGCGCGTCGCTGACGTCAGGGCTGCCCAGGGAGGCTCCACCCGCTGGTGAACAGTTGCTACTCTAAAAGATTCTCTGTTATTAATTCTATTATATAAATTAAAAGCTTTAATTTTTAATTGCAATCTATCCCTAAAATCCTTATAGAAAACTGCGTGGGCAGATCGTATTCGCTTGCGCACGGTGCGGAGGATGATCACTTCCTGGCACCTACTGTACAACACTAAAGCTTTAAAAGGCACTATACAGCTTATAAATTTCTTCTTTACTCTAGCAACACTACTTTATAACAACTCTTAAAGGCCTTAGGTTCTTAGCTGTTTTACATAAACTCTACTATATAACTAAAGCTAGAATATTTGTCTTCTTCTATGTAGACAACCTTATTATTGCGCACAGAAAAGGCTCTAAAGCAGATGCACAGCGTGTAGTAGACTAGTTACAAGAGAAGTATACCCTAATAAGAGGCAAGGACTTATAATAGTTTCTACAAGTTAAAATTATTAAAGATTAACAGCAATAAATAATTTAGCTGTTATAGGCCTTATATATTAACAAGATAGCTAGGCTAGCTAACAGAAAAGACCTGCAGCATGCTACACCTATAAGTAGGATTAAACTTATGCCGCAATCTAGTTTTGCAACCCTATTAAAGGTAAATTAATATTAGCAGAAGATTAGATCTCTGCTCTTTGCAGCAGTCACTACAAGACTAGACATTGCCTTTGCCACATTACGCCTCGCACAGTTTCTCACAAATCCCGCATCTAACCATCAGGATGCAGCCGATCAAGTCATCCTGTACCTACATGCGACACAGACGTACGCACTCTAATTAGGAGAAGAAGACTACCTTATAGTAGTAAGCAATGCGTTATTTGTAGATAATACACTAAATAGAAAGAGCTTTTAAGGCTACATTATTTAACTATTTAGCAGATAGATTGCATAGCAAGTAAATAAACAAGATATAGTTACAATGTTAACAACAGAAGTAGAATTACTTGCACTGTCCTAAGTTGCTAAGGAAGCTATGTTTACAAGAATACTTCTTAACAAACTATAGGTTAAGCTGCCTAATTTAACTATTATAATCTAGTGCAACAACAAGCAGACAATCTGACTAGTAAACGAAGAGATATCTCAACTTTAAACCAAGCTCCGACATGTCAACATCCATAACCACTGGCTCCGACAGGAAGTCTCTCAACAAACGATCAAGGTTGTCCATGTCCCCTCTAGCAAGATGCTTGCGGACGGACTCACTAAAGCGCTTCTAGCCAGCAAATGGCCAAGCTTTCTTCAGCAAATTCGGCTAATCAACGTCAAGGAGAGGATAGTCAGTCAGGAAGCGGATATGGAAGAGATTGAAGCAAGAATGGAAGCCCTGGAAGCATACTAAGGATGCGCAATCGGG
>NW_022985212.1:229646-291524 GCF_010093535.1 Lindgomyces ingoldianus
AATCAATCATCCTATACATCATATCCAAACCCATCATTCATCTCAGGAAGCCTTGAAACAGTGCTTCAATCTAACAACATTATTTTAGGCTACTATATTCCTAAAATCTATGTCTGCACAAGATACCTAGAATGCACTATGTAAATGCTAGATTAACACTTATTAAAAACCCTTAAACTATATTATACATAACTTTAGTATAAACTTTACTTTAAAAGATTTTTAAGCTTCTATAAAGATTATAGAAGCTATATGCAGGTAAATGCCTATAAAAGTATATTAGGTAGTTAGAAAAGTTAAGCGCGCGCATATACCTCTCTAACAAGTGTTTAACATCTTACAGACTAAGCTAGGTAACTGTACAGATAATAAGGCCACCTTATAGATAGTAGTTAAGGCTCTAAACAACACAGCTAGCCTGCACAGTCTAGTACCTACACTGCTAGTCTTTAGAGCATACTTAAGAATTAACTTAGACTTTTTACTATTACTAGACATTATTACATAAGCAAGTGCTATATAAAAGGTAATAAAAATACTTTAAAAAGACTATGTAAAAGTAAACATTAATTATATAATTAATACTTATAATAGCCTTATAATGTATAAAGTTCTTAACCTCCCTCTTAGCTTAAAGATTATAGCATAAAGAGAGAAGAAAGGCTAGACTAGCCTATACAAAATTAAAAGCATTAAAGAAAGAGATATTATTATTAAAAGAAAAAATAGCCTACTAAAGCTCTAATATACGCAGGTTAAACTATACTATAATAAAAAAAAAGAAAGACAACTTACTTACAACAGATAACCTAGATAAACTAATCTCTATATAAAAAGATTTTTTAAAAAAAAGAAAAAAAATAGCCTTATAAGAATTTTATAAAGGCAGAACTAGAGCCTACTATAGACTAAGCCTCTTAGGATAGTAATGCTGCACTAGTGTAAAAGAAAGATATAGATACTAAAAAAAAGTAAAAGGCAAAGAAAACTTGCATAAAGTCTAGACTAGGTATTTCTAACCTAGAAAAAGAAGAATAATTAGGCTTTATTTATTAAGCTTTATATAAACAGTGTAATTACTACACCTAAAAAACTATTTAAAAAATTAGACTATATAAAGATAGACATCTTAATTACTAACAGCACTTTTAAGGTTATAGCATATAACTTAATAAGGCATAAAAGTTAGATTTTTAACCTCTACTTTATATAAAAAGTAAAAGGTAAAATAACTTAACTATATAAAAAATTCTACTTAGTGTTTACTAGCTACTTAGATAAATAAAGAAAATTCTTACTTAGTTACTAACTATCTAAAGGATAAGCTAAAGACTACTCTCAGCTATAAGAGTAAGCTTAAAAGCTATGTATAAAATGCATTTTAAACTATGTAATATTACATAAGCATACATCTAATTAATAAATAAGCTTATGTGCACGCTGTACACAAAGCTACTAAAGAAAATGCGCTAGAGCTTTCTACTAAATATAATACTCTAGGTTGTACAACTCTTATATAAAGCTGCTAAATTAAGACTATATTAGTTTAAAACATACTATAACTACTATAATAAAAAGCTGCGCATGCATATCTCTTTATATAACTCTTACTTTTTAATTACTAATAAAGAAAAGCACACTTTTAGTATTACTAGCTTATAAATAAACAACACTTTAAGCATTATAATAAAGGATTTTACATAAAAAAAAAACTATAAAAAGTAAAGTTTTATATAAAGAGTAAGACTATCTTAGTAGAGAAGCAGCTTATTAAGTTTAATAGTAAAAGAATTAAACTTACACACAACATAGTAGTTTTTACTTTAAAAAAATAAGTAAGCTACTTTTATATAATTAACTTAAAAAATAAGAATACTGTATAATAATATATTAAGTAATATGTAAAAAAAGTATATATTACATTTATATATTAACTAAAAGCAGCATTTAACCTATTTATTACTGCATAAACTATAGACTTTTTATATAATAATATTAACACACTTAACAAATAAATCTAATAGCAGATAGATAATAGTAAGCGCAGTCTTACTTTCCTACTATTATAGCTTAATAGTGTAAAGCTGTTTATCTTTATAAATAAATTATTTACTAATAATAAAAACCTTAGCTTATAGCTAAGATTTTTAATTATATTAGGTAATAAAGACTATATAAAGTAAAGTACCTACTTTAAAATACTAGGTAACATTATACACTAGAATTTTACTAAGTGTAAAAAAGTAACTAGAAGTGTTTTTACTAGTAAACTATATAAAATAGTTAAAAAGTTTAATAATGTAATTACTTTTAGTATAACTTTATAGTAAATTATATAAATACTTAAACTACTACTAATCTTAGTAGTAATCTATATAAATTTAAGGTTTCTATATAATTACCTTATTAAGCTAGGCACTACTAGTAAAAAGTAACTTATAATTAACATTATATTACTTTATAAATTATACAAGAAAAGAGAAATTACTAAAATAAAATAAATTAATAGTAAAAACAACTTAGTAAATGTATGTATAAAAAAACACTAAATTAGGCTTTTTAATTATTAGTCCTAACTAACTGCCTCTTTGTCTAGATAGAAGCATCTATAGACTAGCTAGATCCTGTGCGCAAAGATACTCTAGACTAACTAGACTAATAACACTTTTATATAAAGCTTATCTTTTTTATTTTTTTTATTATACACACTTATTTTTCTTATTATAAGATTAGAAAAGAAGGATATATAAAAAAGACAGTTTATTTGTCTAGTATATAAGAAAAGAAAAAGCTACTACCCCTTACATATAGTAGTTACAATGCAGACCACAGCTTTGCTATACGCATAAGGCGTAGGCATTAGCTTAGAAGTTAGCTAGCATATAACACTTAATAAAAAAAAAGGCACTAGTAGTGCTACTATAATAATAAGTACATAGAGTTGCTAAAACTTAACTACAACTTTAGACTAGAACTGCATAGAAGTACTTCTTATAACACACAACCTTTACTACTTACAGCTGTAGATTAGTGCTAGTAGGTAAGATAACATTAATATTATAAAATAGTAAAGCTGCTATATACTACTTCTTAGCTTATTTATAATTAGCATTTTATATAAAAAGAAAGTAGAAAAGCTAAAAAATCTATATGTTTATACTAAAATACTAAATAAACTACTAATTAGCAGTAAAACTAGTTAAAAGGGTAACGCAAATGCGCCCTAGGCTACTAGACTACATAAGAACGTTAAAGACGCCCGCACTAACAGCGCTAGTAGTAGAGAAGGAAGGCTAGAGAGACATCTCTCTGTATCTGTGTGTGTGTGTGTGTGTGTGTGTGTGCAGGCAGGAGTATCTATTACTGTTAGCACTGTACAAAAAAGAAAAGAGCTAGGGAATTATACAGTAAAGCTTAGAAAGTAAAGGATAAAGAAGAGAAAGTAAAGAAAAAAAAAGACCTTATTATATACACCTCTTTACACACTTGCCTACGCAAAGATTCTACACTATTCTAGCATAAAACTCTACATAAAATAGCGTATACACTACTAAATTACTTATAAAGTAAGTGTATAAAGGCTAGATAATAATAGCTTAAAACACTTTACACTATTTATAAAGCTAATTATATAGCATAACTAGCTTATTTTAATGTACAGCATTACTAAGGCAAGCTCTAATAAATAAAGTAGAGTAAAGGCAGAATGTAATTAGATAGACCTATATAGATAGAAGAAAAGTAACATGTATAAAAGGTAACTTTTTAGACAAAAAGAAAAGTTGCTAGTGTCTGTATATAGTAGTAGTGTTACAGTCTAGATATAAGCAATTATGCATAAGCAGAACTATGTATCTATATTATATAATGCTTATATGTAAACCTCTGTGTGTAAACATCTAAATATCCTTTTTTTTCTTTATATAAAGAAAAGACAAGAGTAATAGAACTAGAAATATATTGCCTTTACTTTACCTACCTTGTACGCTGTGCACACTGTACACTACTCTTACTCTTGCTACTTAAGTGCTTATACTATAAGCAGCTAGCTGTTAGAGCCTATTCAACACATACTTTATATAATAGAATATAATTACTAAAATTATGCTATCTATATTTTTAAATCTTAGTTCTCTTAATTGTAGCAGCTAAGTACTAACATTTATAAACACGCTTAACTATAGCTTGTTTAGCGCTTTTAGTAGATAAAGAAGCTTGTATAGTTTATGTCTTATTAGGTTTCTTTTTACACATATATTATATTACTTAAAAACATTTTTAACTCTTTATATAAGCTTTAATATTATAAATAGTTGTCTAATACTCTTAGCTATAGCCTTAGCCTATTAGAAACTATACTTTATTAAGTAGTAGAGGAATATAATAAGCTTATTCTACTATTTAACTAATAGTCTATAGTTGCTAATTCTATGTTTACGTAACACTAGTAAGTATTAATAGTATTATACTATTTATAAGTTTTATTTATCTATTTATTTTCTATTATTCTAAGGTATACTATAACATAGACTATAGGCAAGTTGCTTACACACTTAAGTTAGTTACTTTTACTAAGACTATACTAAACTACTTTTTTTACACTAATGCATTTCTAACAACACTACTTAAATATATTAAAAAAACATTAAATACAGCTTACACTTTAAGGTTTTAAATAAAATATAACACTTTTTAAGTAACATACTACAGCTATATAATGTACTCTACAGGCGAGTTGCTTACACACCTAAGTTACTTACTTTTACTAAGACTTTACTAAACTACTTTTCTTACACTAATACATTTCTAACAACACTACTTAGACATGCTAAAAAAACATTAGATATAGCTTATAGTTTAGACCTTTAAATAAAACATAACACTTTTAAAGCAACATGCTATAGCTATGTATAGTGTTTTTTAAAAAATAATAAATAACTAACACACTAAAGAACTTTTATAAGCTAATTCTATAGCTAACTTATAAAAGCTAAGTAATAATAAAAAGTAAGTAATTATTAAGCACATACATAAACTATATATGTAAAGATTTTTCTTTTAGCTAGTAGCTATAGCTAATATAGCTAATCCTTTACACGCTAAGCATAATTTAGGCTATATTAGCATAAACTAGCCTAGTATGTTTATAAAGTGTTATTTAAAGCTTAAAGTAAAGTTTAAGTATAATAATAACTATAAAAAAGCTTTTTATAAAAATCTTAAAGTAGTTTAAAGCTAGTTTAGCCTAATAAAAAGTATTAAAGCAAAGTATAGTATCTAGAATAATAACATGTATAACTTTAATAAAATAAGCTTTATAATAAGTAAGATATCTATTTACTAACTATACTTATTTCTAAAACTTTACTTTAAGCTTTAGATAACATTTTATAAATATACTAAGCTAGTTTATGCTAATATAGCCTAGATTATACTTAGCGCGTAAAGAATTAGCTATATTAGCTATAGCTACTAGCTAAAAGAAAAATCTTTACATATATAGCTATAGTATATTACTTTAAAAGTGTTATGTTTTATTTAAAAGCTTAAAGTATAAGCTATATCTAATGTTTTTTTAGCATATTTAAGTAGTCTTATAAGAAATGCATTAGTATAAGAAAAGTAGTTTAGTAAAGTTTTAGCAAAAGTAAGCAACTTAGATGTGTAAGCAACTTGTCTGTAGAGTACATTATAAAGTCTGTTAAAAAATAATAAATAACTAATACACTAGATGTAACAGTGCTGCTTGTCAAGCTCCGCTGCTAGTCACATGATCTCGCTAAGGGTTAAGCGAGCGCGCTAGCGCCTTGGCGCTGCGCAAGCTTCTCTCTCGCGAAAACCCTTCGCCTCCTTCACTCCCCATCCTAGTTTAGCTGAAATAGAGCCGACCTACTCTACCTTGCTTCCCCAGCTCCATGCGGTAGTAGAGACAGTGCTTGTCATCACACTAGATAACCCTTACAAGGTAATTTTATAGCTAGCTTGTAAAGGCTAAATAATAATAAAGAGTAAGTAATTATTAAGCATATACTTAAGCTCGATGTGTAAGAATTTTCCTTTTAGCTAGTAGCTATAGCTTATATAGCTAATTCTTAGCGCGCTAAGTATAATCTAGGCTATATTAGCATAAACTAGCCTAGTATGTTTAGTAAGTGTTTTTTAAAGCCTAAAGTAAAGTTTTAAGATTAAGTATAGTTAGTAGATATTTAGTAATAAGGTAGGTGCCCTGCCTGCTAAGTTAATACTATACAACTTTCTCTACCATTGTCAGATATGCGCACCTACTGTCAAGACAGGAGGAACGCTTGACGAAAGCTGCTACATAGTACGAGCAATAAGCTCGAACAGTATGTTGCTGCAAATTGCTGCATGTTGCAGCATGTTGCAGCATTTTGCAGCAAATTGCAGCATTTTGCAGCATTTTGCAGCATGTTGCAGCAAATTGCATCAAATTGCAGCATTTTGCAGCATGTTGCAGCATTTTGCAGCATTTTGCAAGCTGGTCGCGCATAGGGCAAGTGCGCGAGGGACTCGGATCGGCAAAACAAAAAGCCGAGCAACACAAGTAGAGCAGAAAAAGATCAATAAATCAATACAATGAATCATCATCCCATACATCATATCCAAACCCATCATTCATCTTAGGAAGCTCAGAAACAGTGCTTAAATCTAACAACCATACTAAAAGGTGCATACAAGAATACTTAAGCTAAGTATTCTTGCATAGTATAATATATATATAGATAATTCTAGGGCTAGCACTAGCACTAGCAGTTGTCTCTAGCCTAGCCTAAACCTCTATAAGCAAGAGAAGGCCACGTGGTTAACTGTGCCTATCTTATTACACTATCCCCTCTCTTAATAGTCTTAGTCTCTAAGACATAAAGCTAAGAATATATATCTACTCTACTTTTATTATAGCCTTTGCTATAATTTAAGCTAGAGCAATTACTAGAACTTAAACTCTTAACCTTTAAAAAGCTTAAGTATTCTGTAATAAGGTAGATGCCCTGTCTACTAAGCTAATACTATACACCGTTCTCTACTATACTAAAAGGTACGCACAGAATACTTCAGCTAAGTATTCTTACATAGTAAGTATATGTAGATAATGCTAGGGCTAGCACTAGCACTAGCGGTTGTCTCTAGTCTAGCCGAAACCTCTATAAGCGAGAGAAGGCCATGTAGTTAACTATGCCTACCTTGCTACATATTTAGCCTATTATAAAGATTATTTTATTAAAGTTATATGTGTTATTATTCTAGATGCTATACTTAGCTTTAATATTCTTTATAAGGTTAAACTAGCTTTAAATTACTTTAGAATTTTTATAAAAAGCTTTTTTATAGTTATATTTACACTTAAAGTTTCCTTTAAGCCTTAGATAACACTTAATAAATATACTTAGCTAGTGTATGCTAATAGAGCCTAGATTATACTTAGCGTGTAAAGAATTAGTTATATTAGCTATAGCTACTAGCTAAGAGGAAAATCCTTACAGATTTAGCTTAAGTATATACTTAATAATTACTTACTTTCTATTATTATCTAGCTTTTACAAGTTAGCGATAGAATTAGATTATAAAAGTTATTTAGTATTTTAGTTATTTATTATCTTTTAAAGAATCTGTAGAGAATAAAATAGCTTAGCATAGCTGTTTAGAATATTAGATAAAGTAACTCTGCTATCTAAGAGAGTTAAAGGCTCTCTTTATATTTACTAAGCTTTAGAACATACTATCTCTAGATCCTAAGCCGCGTCCTAGGCTCTAAGCCTTAGCTAAGGCTCTTAGTATAGGCAACAGAATCTTATACATAGCTGCAGCATGTTACTTAAAAAGTGTTATGTATTATTTAAAAGCTAAAAGTATAAGCTATATCTAATATTTCTTTAACATGTTTAAGTAGTGTAGTTAGAAATTTATTAGTGTAAAAAAAGTAGTTTAGTATAGTCTTAGTAAAAGTAAGTAACTTAGGTGTGTAAGCAACTTGCATATAGTAGATGTTATTAATCTTTATCTAAGATTCTTTTTTAAAGATGTGTGTATTCTAGCGTACTATTGCTTATTGTCTAAAGCATTAGGTCTATAACGTGCTTTTTTCTATCTATGAAGTCTAGTCTCTTGCTTAATGTAACAGCACAGGCAAGACAACAGGCCTAAATGCGGTGTGAATCCACTTAGAGGCATATAGGAGTGCGTGGGGACTTAGAAACCTGGGAATTCTATTCACACCTATAGGCCTTGTACAAAGGATATTAGAAAACTACTAAGCTAGCTACAGGGGAGAGGTGCGACTAAATACTTAGGGGAATAGAGGTACAGCAGGGGCCAGGTCAGGGTTGGGGCTAATACAAGGAACCTTTAGATATGGGTTCTAAGCAACCTAAGATGGGACGATTCATGCGAATCCTTACACTTAATACGTTAGCAGCTCTATTAAGAATTTCTTTCTAGTAATAGATTTTAAAATTAAACTAGGCTAACTCTTCTACTTATCTAACTAGTTATAGGTTTAGTTACTTAGCTATAGTAAACTTTATTAGATTTTAGTAGTTTAAGCAAATAGTTATAAAGTATTTTAATGTTAATAGCTGTATCTAAAGCTATCTAAATGCCTTAACACTAGCTAGCATTTCTTTGTTATGTATATTATACTAAGGTTTGCCCTCTATAAGCTTTCTGCTTAAGAAGTACACAAGGTTCTGCTTACCTATGTCTTCTTGTTTCTAGTGTTACCCGCCTGTCTAGACACTCTTAGCAACTACTATTGTTCTTTATGTGGGAACAAGTTCTTTACAGTATAGATCTTAGCGCTGTGGGACTAAATTGTTTGTATAGAATGTTTTTATTTATTTTTACGCTTAGGGTATAAGGCTGAATGCCTATGAAAGGCGAATGCGCTTAGGCGAATAGTCGAACTATTTTGAAGCTGACAACCTCCTACTTCAACCCTCCCCTCACTACCAATCAATCGTACTTTCCCGTCTGAACATTGTAGAGAGCTCTGTTGGTCTATCGAAGGAGATTTCTTAGTGACAGTATTAATGTCACACGCTGACGAGCGCGCGATACTATGGAATTGCCTAAATCCTCATGTCATCTATTAGGTTTAAAAAAAAAAGAGGTGTCTTTCTTGCAGCAACTTTTTATCATCTAGCAATATAATGAGAGATGCATCGTGAAAGGAAACATGTTAGAAAATTCCACTGGATGCAAGAGTTTCTTCAGAGCAACGGGCGTGGAAATTTCGATGAGAATTGAGGATCAGAAGCTTTCAATATTCCTCATATTCCAGAAGCATTGAAGCAGGGGGATCAAAGAATCGAACTTGCTGGAGTGTTTCTGATAATCACCATTGGGTGAGCAGAAGATGTAGCGGGCAGGTAGCGCATGGGTTTTGCTGCGTGGATCTATAAACAACCCTTCCGTTCCGGACCCTGAGAGTAGCCGTGCTTAAGTTTTAGGTTCTCTCGTCAGGAAGCGAAGGGTGGGTTTCCCTCTTCCACTAAATTCTTCGCCAACATCGAAATCCATTTCCTCGATCTCTATGGAAGCCACCCTTCTCATAGCATCGTCGTCCTGATAGAGTGACTCCAACAACTGACTACAAAATAAGCTTATTAGTTCTCGATTAGATGCCACACTGTACCTATTGGGGTTTCTCTTGATGCTTTGCCATGAATATGTCGAAGATATATAATCAAAAGACGGGGAAATAATTGACAGTCTCACCTTGAGTCCTTTTCCATCAGCGGCTTCAGTTCCCCCACGCGACAAGAGCTGTGCCGGCACCCAAACGCTGGTAATCTGGATGCGCTGCTAGCAACTCTAGCATTGCATCGGGATGTGAGAAATCCTGTTCGGATTTTACCAACGGTACTCACTTACCGTAGACTCCTTTCCCAGAGGACTCCCTGATAGTGTGAGTCCGTGCGATCACGAATTTTGCTCCAGACGCGAGTCATGAATTCGCGAATCGTCTTTGTCTGGCTAGAGGTCCTCGACATTCTCCGCCTTCTCAAGCTCTGCAGGTGGAGGCTCTTTCGTCAAGGTCCAGAGAGCGAAGCCCGCGATGAGTTCCTGACTGCCCTGGCCAGGCTTGGTGACTGCTCTGGCCAGGCTTGGTGACTGCTTTCAAGAATGTGGATTGTGGAGAGGATGGCTTCCAAGACGTTAAACGCTTCGAAAGCGACGCCTGTCCCGAAGGTGTATCGTGGTCCGGGAAGTAAATATCCACAAAAGGTGCATCATGGCCAAAGTTTTTCGACAGGAGCTCGGCACACACGGGGATCACCTCGTCAGAAACCAAGGCAATGCCAATTTTGTCTGTAGAGCTCATTGTTACACGCGAGTGTGGGCAACACTAAGGCGCAGTCAACGTGAAGGAAGTAGCATAAACAAAAGAAAGTGAGGGGGTTGGAAGAGAGTCGACGTACTAAGGACTAAGATTCCGCCCCATAAAGAAAGAGCTAGGTCTCTCTTCTACTAAAAGGTATTTACTGCACGTTCGTTCATGCGTGCAGGCGGATTTATCGCAGGGTTAGAGCTGGAGGATGGCGGAGAGCATGGAGCAGTCAATTAGGTAATGAGAGACGATCTAGGTCTATTGAGGTGAGGTGTCGGGTCTCTGGAGCTCGAGAGAGCTCAGAGGTAAATATATAGTAGCTAAAAGAGCGCTAGTCCTAAACAGGAGAGGGGTGAGAGGTGAAGGACCCACATTCACCCTACGCTAGGTCACGTGAACTAGTTTCACGTGCGACAGGATTGACTGTGTGAAAGCGGGGTAGGCAGGTGACAAACTGCCAAAGGTTGTCCTGCACTACCTGGCGCATCTATCTTTATCTGCTGTGCCTCTCGTGACATGGTGATTGACACATGTACCTCCCTAACTCTCTTCTAGTTTCGTCACCCGATCCAAATCCCTGTTAACATCGCTTCAAGGTCCCCCAGATATTCCGACGGCCTCCGACACCGGATGCCTCTCCAATATTTTTCGCGAACAAGTTTGTTTCTAACCCTCATCCTCGCCGTTATTTCCCGCAGCGCTAATGTCGCACCTAAGGATATACGGGTTCGCACGGGTGCGCAATCACGGCGTCGCCCAGCCACTATCAAGGAACTATTTGAATATGTACGCATGAATTTTATTTTGAGATTACATCTTTATACTGCGCTTTTTTCTTCATTATTGTGCTTCACAAAATTCCGATCGGACTAAAATGGTTGCGGCATCGTCGGTTTTTCGATTTTTCGATTTTTCGATCTTCCGCTTCCCGGAAAACTTAACGTCCGCCATCGGGAGATGAAGTCTCAGTAAGGGGTTATTCTCTATAGGCATATGAAAAGACAGCTGTTTAAGATATGATATTCACACTGCCCTAAACGTAAACTCCAGTGCGACTACGGCCAGAGAATCAACATTGCCATTCAGTCCAACACCTTATCAGCAAGTGAGCAATTTGATTTTGCCCCGCTACAAGGCACTCAGGTTCCAACATCTCAGCTGGGCAAAAACTTTCTTCAAGATTCCAACACAGTGACGAGAAAGGGTTATAGGGAAATCGGAGAGACTTGTCGCGTGATGGTCGATGTTATTGAAGAAGGGTAAATATCCCTACAGGATCCATCAGTGGCTATACCTAGGGGGGTGAAGGGGTAGAGTTGGATTTGAAATTTTATCTGGAGATGGAGAAAATTGTCCTCGGAAGGTACTGTGGATACGCGAGCAAGTGAAAGTCGACCCTCCGAGACCAACGAGATCACGACGCGAAGAATCTGGCCGCCCTCTGATTTAGGGATGGTGAGCGCCTTGCTACAGGATAGAATTGGTCCGAGCGGCCTGGAGCTGGAGGTCCGCGAATCTCGAGAAAGTGAGTTCACACCTTTGTTTATCGAGAAAGAAGGAGATGCCGTGCTGCTGGCTTCGGACACGATGGAACGTTGGACAAGCGGGCACTTGCGAGCAGCTGTGCGTCTGGAGGACTTACCACCTGTCATTTCTTTATCAAATGCAGCATCTGTATCTGGAAAGGCCCGTGTTCCTGAGCGAAGATTAGCAACCATGTTCTATCACGCTCCCCCAACTATGACCTTTGGTCTTCTACTGCACTTCGTACAGACTGAGAATCAAGCCAGCTACGAAGATGTGGCTGCCGGGGAGTATCTGAAGCGGCAGAATAAGAGGCTTTACTCAGCAAATGAAGTACCATGAGGAGCAGATGAATCATATCTAGCTTTTACCCTCGAAGCATCGTATGGAGATCCAGGTGGTGGAGCACATGTCCCACCTAAGTGTCGCAGGTGGCAAAAGGTTAACCGCCTACCAAGCACAGAAGAAGAATATATATAGGCGGATAAAATGCATGCGCGACAATAAGCTACCTAGGCTAGAAGATCGAATTTGTCACCGAAGAATAAACAAAGCCAATGTAAATGCTCGCAGCCGCCATGAACACAGGCGTAAGCTACATGACGATGAATCTATTTGTAATCCCACACTTTTCTGCAACCCTAGACTAGCTTAAGCTACCTTATCAGTGTCATGAACCTCACGGTTATGTGCCGGCTCGATTTCGCAGTTCAGAAGCGCCGATCGTACATTTCCGTTCTCCATCACCTCCCTAATAGGTCCTGCGTAGTGCCTTTTTCCTCTCAGAAGCCAAAGGAGACCGCAGATGATCAGTGCTACCCCAAACACGACTCCTGCGTAATTCATATTTACGGCAGTCACGGGGAAATAAGGTGGGAGGACGTTGAATGCAATCGTCAAGAACGAAAAGGCGATGGTGAAAATGTTAATCGGGATGCCCCACTTGCCCAACTCCCATGGACCGAAAGGGATGTTCTTTCCTGGGTGGATACGGCGGGCGAGAATGAAGATAGTCGGAAGCACATAGGTCGAGTATTGTCCGAGCAAGGCAAGAGAAACCATTGCATTAAACGCCGTCGTCGATCCCAAGTTGATCAGACCAAGGAGTGCAATTAAAACTGCGCTCCACAGGATGGCGCGAACCGGGATGCCAAATCGAGCGTCAACCTTAGATATCTATTAGGTCCAAGCCCAAAAGTCTATTCTATAGAACTTACATGAGAGAAGTAATGAGGGAATGGCATCCCATCGTCACGAGCGAATGCCCAAATAAGCCTAGAGCCTGAGGCTAACAGACCTAGGGCAGAGAAGAAAATGGATATAATCAAAGCAGATACCATGGCATTGGTGGCCGCGTAAGATTTGGTGGCATTGAAGAAAATCTCGATAATTGGGAATCCTGTTGGCGTCTCCAAGGCGGCGGTGACATCTCCGATGCTGAAGAGGATGGCAATGCTCATCCCGAAGCAGAGAACTCCGCTAACAATGATACTCCAGATCATAGTTTGGGGGACCACAATTGCTGCGTTATCCACTTCTTCGGCTAAATCGTTGTGTTAGATTTCAGTTCGTTGAATAATAAGAATGTTTTGCTACGAAGGCTTACTTACCCATGTGAGAGGCTCCGTCAACGCCAGAGAAGGCGTAGGTCGATGTCAAGAGACCAATGCACCAAGAAACACCATCGCTTTTCCAACCGCCATTGTTCGCGAATGATTTGAATACGAACTCACTGGAGCTTCGCGGGGCCAAATGCACCAGAGGTACCAGGATACAGAAGAAGAAACTTACGTGCAGTATCAGGGCTAGGGTCTCAATGTGAGGGAGAAATCGAATGCCAAATATGTTGATGAACACGATAACAAGAGTGACGGCCCAGTACATCAGCGTACCATGCCATTGCTCAGGCGTGTACGTATCGGGGTAGTTCAATATAATTAGCCCCTGGATCATCGTTGCTGCTAGGAAGGCCACACTAGCAGTCACTGCAATTCGCATAAATGCTGTAATCCAGCCTAAAGGTTGTCAGGATACTGCAAAAGAAAATGCGAAGAATGAACAAACCGGCAAACCAGCTAAAGGAAATCGCGTATTTGTGAGGAGCCAACAATGCAACCCAGTGATATTGCCCCCCTGAAGTCGGGGAACTACAAGCATTTTAGTTTGTATTGGCATTTTGAGAAAGAGTAGACGAATTGAAGACGCTAACATTGATGCCATCTCAGCAAGTGAGGCCGCAGTTGCCAGAGAGCCGAAGAAAGAGAAAATCAAACCATATACCAGGGTAGAAGGGCCGCCATTGACCAAACCGCCTTGAAAGGTGCTGCATAATTTGTCAGAAAACGTAATTTTACGCCGCTGATATCATACTCACACCGCGAAAGCTTCCCATGAGACAAGCACCGTCGTGGAGAAACTCAACATAGACGTGAAGCCGAAATTTTTCTAGCCAATTGTGAATGCAATGCCGCAGAAAATTGAGGTTCTCAATCGCTCTTACACTAATCTGGTGCCTTTTTCCGAGAATCGCAACTGTTCGCGCATCCAAGTCAAATGCTTTATTCTTGAGGTGTCCATCTTCTCCTGTGTTTGATATGACTCTCTGCTTCAACTCATCTGAGGTAAGTCTCGTTACTCCCGCGCTTGCGCTCATGCTGTTGCTACGGCGAACACAAACTGGGTTGTCGGGTTTCGGGCTCGCACAAGGGTAGACGAAGTCGATTGAGCTAAATCGAATCGATGTCTCGGGGTCAGGTCACATATACACCTAACCTTGCTCGTTGTTCTCTATTGGGGATAGTTGTTGAGAACAGGCGTAAGAAGGGTGTGGCAACAGTGATTGTGACCACAAGGCAACAAGGAGCTACTAATCCTAATTTCTCATCTCATCTTTTGGGTTTTGAAGACTGCTACGCCGGGTATTCCTCGTCTCGTCCGGCTCGTTCAAAACCCTGCTGCCGAAGAAGTCGCCCCCCGCTCCTTAATGTTACAGAGAGCACTTTGCATGCGCATTGGACGGCGATCCCAAGGCTTGATCGAGGCTTGTTAGGCAGGAGGTAATTTGTAGCTTTAGCGTGAGGCGAGGTGAGGTACGAACGGTGGAACGATTGGCTTGATCGCGAGAGTCTTTCTGTAGCGAATACTACTTCGCCTTAGCTCTGCATGTGCAATTCGCATAGATCAGGCGGTCTTAGCTCCTAAAAAGTAGGCCTGTCCTTTTCCTAAGGCATTCGGCGAATGCGACCCAACGAAGTGATATCAGTACCCAAAGAAACGGCAAATGGGCTGATTATCTGCAACCCCGGCAGCTCCGCACCATGTCAAAGTTTTATCACCCTTACGCCCTGTTCTGAAAGTAATGCTGACCGCATCGAGTTCTCCAGTTACCACAGCACCCATATCATCGGACCCACTCTTAAGTTTGCTTAATCGCATGGAATAAAGTCAACTAGTCTCATGGTGGTTCGAGGCCAACTCTCGTGCTTGGCAAGGACCCGGCCAACGTTGGCTCTGAGTGTTGGGATGCTGCTCTCTACCAAACTCCAAGATCGCATCCACACGAACGGCGACAATAACCTCGACGGATAATAAATCGATTCTCTTACAATTTACACCGAAATTAAATCTGTGCGCGATGATGAACCGTTGGTGTTTAGTAATTGCTACATATTTGCCACATGGTGTAATGAGGCAGATAACGTGACGGTCAGACTGCCTGGGCATGGAAGCAGTTGGCCGTTGGCTCCTATGCAAGCCAAAGCAAGTTTCCAATTTTTCAGGCGGCCCTTCTAGTGCTTTACGATCGCCAACCCGAGAGGGATCATACAGGACGGCAGTGTGTTCAACCCGTTAGTAGGCCTAATAGTAGAGCACAGCAGTAGACTGATTTTGGTTACGTACGTGGGTACAATAGGTGCTAAGAAGTCATCATCCTCTCGCTTAACTTACTATATCAGGTCAACCCACACACCTCAAAATTTTCTGCACCACTTGTTCTCCTCCTTCTCCACACTACTACTATGCCTTCCTAACCTAAAACTGCTTGCTGTGAATACAATAAGCCTACTCTTACTAGCATCTAGGCGCTCTCTTATATTAGTTTTAGCCTCTTAAAAATATAGAAGACTTTTTCTATTCTAATCTTATTAATTAAGTTAATACTTAAGTAGTTATAAAAATGTAAGAATAAGCCCTAAAAAAAAGCCTATTACATAAAAAAACCCCTAAAGCTTAATAAGTGCGTAGAGTAATAATTAGTACAACACCTAAAGCAGTTTTTCTTTAAAAAGTATAAAGTACTTGCTACTTCTAGAAAAATAATAACTGTAATCTGTGTTAATATAGTAAAGTAATACTTATAAAAAAACAAGTACTATAAATTTAAACTATGCGCTAAGCTCTACTTTAAGCCTTTCTATAAGCTTAATTATTATTGCTAAGGTGCTTATATAAAAACTTAAAATAATAATAACTTTAAATATGTTTACTTCTTTAATAAATTAACTTTTAAAGTAGGACTTATCTTTACTACTTAATACTATAAGTAGAAGAAAAAGGTATTATATGCATATAAATTTTAATACTTAAAGCCTACTTTTAAGAGTAGGAAAAGCTCTATTAGAGTATAGGCAGCTATATCCTAGGATTTTAAGTTAGAGCTAGTTATACTGCCTTAAGGCAAGTAAATAGACTTAAGAAAATATTATAGTAAGGTCTTAGCTACTTACACATAGCTATTTTATACTAAAGTTTTTAAAAAACATAGTATTACATTATAGTAAAAGAATAAGGCTTTATACTATAAGTTAAAAATAACTATAAGTTTCTAAAAAAAGCTTTACATAGATTATATAGTGTAGCTAGCATAAAGTTCTAATTTAAATTCTATTAAAAACCTTTAGCGCATTATAAAGATTTAAATTTTAAAAAAAAAGACACTAAATAAGTAATATTAAAAAAATAGAGTCTATTCTAAAGGAGAAGTAGGATAAGTTAAAGCTAGAAGATTAGCAGAAGTGTATATTATCTATGCCCTAGCGCGTCGCTGACGTTAGGGCTGCCCAGGGAGGCTCCACCTACTAGTAAATAATTGCTACTCTAAAAGATTCTCTATTATTAATTCTATTATATAAATTAAAAGCTTTAATTTTTAATTGCAATCTATCTCTAAAATCCTTAACGTACTTCATGGGCAAGTTGCTCACACACCTGAGTCGCTTACTTTTGCCAAGACCCCACCCCAACAAACTCTATTATAGCCCATAACAACCCGCTCTGGCACTATATAGTACAGTACAGCCTAGAATATTATTTAGATACTACTTCTACTTCTTACTTATATGTTTGCGTGTTATGCCTAGTCTAATTGCACTATCTGTAGCGCCTTTAGAATAGCTTACCTACTTTAGCTTGCACCTGCTTCTTTGCCTTCTTTCTGTCACTGCGTGCTTTAAACTCCTTTAAAGCTGTTAAGCGCAGGCTTTCTTAAATTATTAAGGTCTCTTCTGCCTTAATTTGCTTTTTTTTATGTAATTTATGTTATATAGCAGCTTTATTAGCTACTTAAAGCTTAGTAATTTCCTATTACACTAACACTAGCTTATGCGTAATTATTACTGCTCTTTTTAAAACCTTTTTAAACACCTTAACTATAGAAGTTAGTAAACTATTTATATGCTTCTAAATTTTTATTTTTATAAGCATTAATTATAACTTAAGTTCTAGAGTATTACTTAAGGTTTACAACTACTAGAGCTTGTTATATATAAGTAGTAGTAGTAATAAAGTGTGTAACTTTACATTAAGGCCTATTATAACTTATTATAGGTTAAAAGGAACTAATCTAGCGCCTTAAAACCCTTCTTAGATATTACTAAAAGTAATTATAGCATAATAAGCTGCTTAAAAGCATAGTAGAAACTTTATTTTTATAATATAAGTAATTTAGTTGCGCATAAGGTTTTTAGCTTAGCGCTTATATGCTTTTTTTAAAAAAGTAAAACAACTTACATTAAGTAGCTATAAAAAGTGTAATAAGTAAAAAAGTATATAAATAGTAATAATTTTATTATCTTTATAGTATTACTAAAAATAAAGTAAGTTATAGCTTTTATAGCTATTAATAACTAGTAGACAGTAGCTGCTAACAGTATACTTCTTTATATGCACATTAAAGTGCTTTAACTAGTCTAGACTAAGCTAATTAGTAGTCTAGCTGCGCTTAGAAATTATAATAACCTAATTTTAGAGTAAATTTTTCTTTTTATACTAGTTTAAAAGGTAGTTGCTACCTTAAAAGATAATAAAAGGTAAAATAGCCTACCTTTTAGCATTAATACCTTAGATAGCTGTTGTCTACTTCTAGTTACCTAGCTAGACTGCTTTTAGCTATCCTTATCTCTCTAAACTTATAATAACTGCTCTAGTAGATATCTAGCTTATTATAAACTTTATTTTATTAAAGTTGTACATGTTATTATCTTAGATACTATACTTAGCTTTAATATTCTTTATAAGGTTAAACTAGCTTTAAATTACTACAGAATTTTTATAGAAAGCTTTTTTATAGTTATACTTACACTTAAACTTTACTTTAAGCTTTAGGTAACACTTAATAAACATATTAAGCTAGTTTATGCTAATATAGCTTATATTATACGTAGCATGTAAAGAATTAGCTATATTAGCTATAGCTACTAGCTAAAGAGGAAATCCTTACGCATTTAGCTTAAGTATGTGCTAAATAATTACCTGCTTTTTATTATTATTTAGCTTTTATAAGTTAGCTATATAATTAGCTTAGAAAAGTTATCTAGTGTGTTAGTTACTTATTATTTTTTAAAAGACTCTGTAGATAGCTGCAGCGTGTTGCTTAAAAAGTATTATGTTTTATTTAAAAGCTTAAAGCATAAGCTGCATTTAACATTCCTTTAACATGTTTAAGTGCTGTTATTAGGAATACATTAGTGTAGAAAAAGTAGTGTAGTAGAGTCTTAGCAAAAGTAAGTAACTTAGGTGTGTAAGCAACTTGCCTATGAAGTACGTTATAGAAAACTGCGTGGGCAGATCGTATTCGCTTGCGCACGGTGCGGAGGATGATCACTTCCTGGCACCTACTGTACAGGGACCCAAGGTAGGCTAGCCCGTCTAAGAGCTTCTGTCTACAAGGCTATATTAAGTAGCAGGAATGCAATAGTCTAAAAGATAGGAGCAGAAGATAACAATTAGTTAAAACTATAAGATTAGATAACTATAAAAACACAAACTATAAAATCTATAGTTCTTATATATTCTTCTATACTTAGCTAAGTTCTAAGCTAAAACTGTTTAGTTACAACTTTAACGTGCATAACTGTATCTAGCTTACTAGTAATTATATAGATAACGTACCTAACGGGTTGGCCGGCCACACGGGTTGGCCGGCCACTTTTGCTAAGCCCCTACTAAACTCTACCTATCTACATAATGCCTTAACAATAACACTAGATTAAATCTTCTAAAGAACATTAGATACAGCTTACTCTTTAGGCTCTTAAATAAGACTTAAAACTCTCCTTGCAACGTGCTGCAGCTATCTATAATGTCTCTTACACAATACTAAGCAATTAACGCGCTAGACAGCCTTTACAAGCAGAATGCTAGCCTAAATTAAGAAATCTAACTAAGCTTAAAAAAAAAGTAGTTATTAAGTACATACTTAAGCTTATTACACACAGATTTCCCTCTAGGCTTGCAGCTGTAGCTAATATAGCTAATTCCTTGCCTATAGAGCGTAATCTAGGCTAGGTTAGCTTAAACTAGACTAGTATGTAGGTTAAGCACTGCCCTAAGTTTATAATAAAGTTTAATTATAAGTATAATTATAAAAGAGCGCTTTATAAGAATCTAGAGGTTATCTAGGGCTAGTTTTGCCTAGTAGCTAACATAAAAGCTAAGTACAGTATTTAGAATAAAGACAGGTATAACTTTAACAAGTTAGGCTTTATAATAGGCTAGATATTAACTAGAGCAGTTATTATAGCTTTAGAGAGACAAGGACAGCTAAAAGTAATATAGTAAGGCAATAAAAAGTAGATAATAGTTATCTAGAGCATTAACACAACAAGGTAGGCTATAAGATTATAAAGCTTTAAGCAGTAAATAAGGCTACTACATAACATAAATTACATAAAAAAAAGTAAATTTAGGTAGAAAAAACTTTAATAGTTAAAAATAAGGCTTATCTAACTGCTTTAAAGGAGTTTAGAGCGCGTAGTAATAGAAAGAAGCTAAAGACGCAAGTGCGCGCTAAAGAAGGTAAGCTAAGTTAAAGGTAATGCAGGTAGTGTAATTAGACTAGGCATAACTTACATACATATAAGTAAGTAGTAAAAGTAGACTCTAAATAATATCTTATGTTGTATTACTCTATACAGGGCTAAAGTAGGCTGTTTTACAAGAGAATGGGGTAGTTTTAGTAGGGGCTTGGCAAAAGTAGCCGGCCAACCTGTGTGGCCGGCTAACCTGTTAGGTACGTTAGCTTTATTACAATTTAAGCTTAAGTGTGTGACGGTGCGTAACGCTACATCCTAGAGGCGAGTTCTCTCTTCAGGCCTAGGGCCTCGCCTAGGCCTTCGCAGGGGTATATGCTTCTTCGAAGCAGCACCTCTGCTCCTCAATTCAATCTATTTAGGTTCCACCGCCTCATGCTTGTAGCTGGAGCATGCTAATTGTAACAAAGTGTTTACTTAATAATATTATTAACTTAGTTTTACTAATAAGTTTTTTACTATACTTTCTAGTAGTTTGTTAACTATATTTTATATCCGCGCTTTTAATAGAAGTATGCTATATAAGATTTAGTTAAAAAGTTATTTTATAATTATTTTCTTTATTAGCTAATTTTTATTTTCTAAGCAAGTAGTCTATATAAACAAATAGTCTACTCTAATAACATTTTATTATCTTATACTTTACTTAAAAATGCATCTACTAATAAACATTTAATATACTAATAAAAAATGTTAAATACTTTTATCTTTTTAAGTATTTAAGTTGCTATTGCTATTTACAAAGTCTTTAAAACTACACTTACTTAAAAATAGAATAACGTACTTTACAGGCAAGTTGCTTACACACCTAAGTTGCTTACTTTTGCTAAGACTCTACTAAACTACTCTTTCTACACTAATGCATTTCTAACAACACTACTTAGACATGCTAAAAGAATGTTAGATATAGCTTACACTCTAAGCTTTTAAATAAGACATAAAACTTTTAAAAAATATGCTGCAGCTATGTATAAGGTCTTTTAAAAGATAATAAATAACTATAGCGCTAAATAACTTTTATAAGCTAATTCTATAGCTACCTTACAAAGGCTAGGTAATAATAAAAAGAAAGTAATTATTAAGACTATACTTAAGCTATATATATAAAGATTTTTCTTTTAAATAGCATTTATAGCTAATATAGCTAATTCTTTACGCGCTAAGTGTAATCTAGGCTATATTAGCATAAACTAGCCTAGTATGTTTATAAAGTGTTATTTAAAGCTTAAAGTAAAGTTTTAAGTGTAAGTATAGTTAATAAATATTTAGCTTATAATAAAGCTTATTTTACTAAAGTTATACATGTTATTATCTTAGATGCTATACTTAGCTTTAATATTCTTTATAAGGCTAAACTTACTTTAAATTACTTTAGAACTTTTATAAAAAGCTTTTTTATAGTTATACTACACTTAAATAGTACTTTAAACTCTAGATAATGCTTCCTAAACATACTAAGCTAGTTTATGCTAATATAGCCTAGATTATACTTAGTGTGTAAAGAATTAGCTATAACGTACCTAACGGGTTGGCCGGCCACACGGGTTGGCCGGCCACTTTTGCCAAGCCCCCACCAAACTCTACCTATCTACATAATGCCTTAAGAACAACACTAGATTAAATCTTCTAAAGAATGTTAAATACAGCTTACTCTTTAGGCTTTTAAATAAGACTTAAAACTCTTCTTATAACGCGCTACAGCTATCTATAATGTCTCTTACACAACACTAAGCAATTAACGCGCTAGACAGCCTTTACAAGCAGAATGCTAGCCTAAATTAAGGAATCTAACTAAGCTTAAAAAAAAGGTAGTTATTAAGTACATACTTAAGCTTATTACGCGCAGATTTCCCTCTAGGCTTGCAGCTGTAGCTAATATAGCTAATTCCTTACCTGTAGAGCGCAATTTAGGCTAGGTTAGCTTAAACTAGACTAGTATGTGGGTTAAGCACTACTCTAAGTTTATAATAAAGTTTAATTATAAGTATAATTATAAAAGAGTGCTTTATAAGGATCTAGAGGTTATCTAGGGCTAGTTTTGCCTAGTAGCTAACATAAAAGCTAAGTACAGTATCTAAGATAAAGACAGGTATAACTTTAATAAGTTAGGCTTTATAATAAGCTAGATATTAACTAGAGCAGTTATTACAGCTTTAGAGAGATAAGAACAGCTAAAGGTAATATAGTAAAGTAATAAAAAGTAGATAATAGTTATCTAGGGCATTAACATAATAGAGTAGGCTATAAGATTATAGAGCTTTAAGCAGTAAATAAAGCTGCTATGTAACATAGATTACATAAAAGAAAGCAGATTTAGGCAGAAGAGACCTTAATAGTTAAGGATAGGGCTTGTCTAACTGCTCTAAAGGAGTTTAAAGCGCGTAGTAATAGAAAGAAGCTAAAGACACAAGTGCGCGCTAAAGAAGGTAAGCTAAGTTAAAAGTAATGTAAGTAGTGTAATTAGACTAGGCATAACTTACATATGTGTAAGCAAGTAGCAGAAGTAGACTCTAAATAATATCTTATGTTGTATTACTTTATATAGGGCTAAAGTGGGCTGTTTTGCGAGAGAATAGGGTGGTTTTAGTAGGGGCTTAGCAAAAGTGGCCGGCTAACCTGTGTGGCCAGCCAACCTGTTAGGTACGTTATTAGCTATAAATACTATCTAAAAGAAAAATCCTTACGCATATAGCTTAAGTATAGTCTTAATAATTACTTTTTTCTTATTATTACCTAGCCTTTGTAAGTTAGCTATAGAATTAGCTTATAAAGGTTATCTAGTGCTATAGTTATTTACTATTTTTTAAAAGACCTTATATATAGCTATAGCACATTTCTTTAAGAGTTTTATGTCTTATTTAAAAGCTTAAAGTATAAGCTATATCTAATGTTCTTTTAGTGCATCTAAGTAGTATTATTAGAAATGCATTAGTGTAAAAAAAGTAGTTTAGTAGGGTCTTAGTAAAAGTAGGCAACTTAGGTGTGTAGGTAACTTGCCTGTGAAGTACGTTAGTAGATTTTCTTTAACACAATTGTATATCTAACTTGTAACAATTAGCTAATATATGTAAGGACGGAGCTCTGTACCACTACGCCAATACAACCAAAAAGGTGCGAATAATCAACCAACGTTAATTATTGCGTACAGAATAGTATATATACCCGTCGCACGTAAGCACCATCTCGGCCTTACACGTAAGCGCCATCCTGGCCTTACATTATCCCCCTTCTTAGCAGACGCATGTCCCAGGCGTCACATGACCTACCCGCAGCTCAGAGGCGCCTATGCGCATGTCTCGGTTACCGGCCAGAGGCTGACCACCTGCGGCCCAGAGGCGCGGGATAAACACGACGCAACGCTCAGTGGCCACGCCAGCTAAGCCATACACACTAGACCTCCCAGCAGCAACAACGTGGCGCCAGAAGAGGCCGCCTCACGTTTTAGTCTAAAAACTGGCTTAAAGCTGACTAAGGTGGGGGTTGAACGCGCGACTGTCCTTGTTGTTAGTTGATTATTATGTAAGGACAGAGCTCTGTACCACTACGCTAATACAACTAAAAAGGTGCGAATAATCAACCAACGTTAATTATTGCGTACAGAATAGTATATATACCCGTCGCACGTAAGCACCATCTCGGCCTTACACGTAAGCGCCATCCTGGCCTTACAATATAAAGATATTAGTTAACGTACCTAACAGGTTGGCCGGCTACACAGGTTAGCCGGCTACTTTTGCTAAGCCCCTACTAAAACCACCCTATTCTAGCGCAAAACAGCCTAATTTAGCCCTATATAAAGTAATACAACACAAGATATTATTTAAAGTCTACTTCTACTACTTTCTTACACATATGCAAGTTATGCCTAGTCTAATTACACTGCCTGTATTGCCTTTAACTTAGCTTACTTTCTTTAGCGCGCACCTATGTCTTTAGCTTCTTCTTATTACTACACGCTTTAAACTTCTTTAAAGCAGTTAAACAAGCTTTACCCTTAACTATTAAGCTTTTTTTTACTTAAATTTACTTTCTTTTATGCAATCTATGTTACGTAGCAGCCTTATTTACTACTTAAAGCTTTATAATATCCTTTTACACTAACACTAGCTTATGCGTAATAATTACTGCCCTCTTTAAAACTTTTTTAAAGGCCTTTACTATAGACATTAGTAAGCTATTTACATGCCTTTAAATTTTTACTTTTATAAGCATTAATTATAACCTAAATTTAAAGGTATTACTTAAGGTTTACAACTGCTAGAGCTTATTATTAATAAGTAGTAGTAGTAATAAAGTATGCAACTAAATGTTAAAAGCTATTTTAACCTATTCTAGGTTAAATAGAACTAAACTAGCGCCTTAAAACTCTTCTTAGATATTACTAAAAGTAATTACTGTATTATAGGCGCGTATAAAGTATAGTAGGAACTTAAGTTTTATAATATAAGTAATTTAGTTACGCATAAGATCTTTAGCTTAGCGCTTATACACCTTTTTTAAAGAAGTAAAACAACCTACATTAAAAGGCTATAAAAGGTGCAATAAGTGTAGAAGCATATAAATAGTAATAATTTTATTTTTTTATAGTACTACTAGAAATTAAGTAAGTTATAACGTACTTCACAGGCGAGTTGCTTACACACCTAAGTTGCTTACTTTTGCTAAGACCCTACTAAACCACTCTTTCTACACTAATGCATTCCCTACAACACTACTTAGACGCGCTAAAAGAATGTTAGATACAGCTTACACTCTAAGCTTTTAAACAAGACAGAAAACTCTTAAAAAAATGTGCTATAGCTATGTGCAAAGTTTTATAAAAAATAATAAATAACTATAGTACTAGATAACGTTTATAAGCTAATTCTATAGCTAAATTATAAAGGCTAGGTAATAAAAAAAAGCAGGTAATTATTAAGACTATACTTAAGCTATATGCGTAAGGAATTTCCCCTTAGATAGCATTTATAGCTAATATAGCTAATTCTTTACGCGCTAAGCGTAATCTAGGCTATGTTTATATAAACTAGCCTAGTATGTTTGTAAAGTGTTATTTAGAGCTTAAAGTAACATTTAAGCGTAAGTATAACTATAAAAGAGCTCTTTATAAGAGTTCTAGGGTAATTTAGAGTAGGTTTAGCCTTGTAGAGAATATTAAAGCTAAGTATAGCATCTAGAATAATAACACGTACAACTTTAGCAAAATAAGGTTTATAATTAGCTAAATATCTCTTAACTATACTTGCGCTTAAAACTTTACTTTAAGCTCTAAATAACGCTTTACAAACATACTAGGCTAGTTTATATAAATATAGCCTAGATTACGCTTAGCGCGCAAAGAATTAGCTATATTAGCTATAAATGCTATCTAAGAGGAAATTCCTTACGCATATAGCTTAAGTATAGTCTTAATAATTACTTGCTTTTTTTTATTACCTAGCCTTTATAATTTAGCTGTAGAATTAGCTTGTAAAAGTTATCTAGTGCTATAGTTATTTATTGTCTTTTATAGGACTTTATACATAGCTATAGCATATTTCTTTAAGAGTTTTATGTCTTGTTTAAAAGCTTAGAGCGTAAGCTGTATCTAACATTCTTTTAGCGCGTCTAAGTAGTGTTGTGGGGAATGCATTAGTGTAGGAAAGGTGGTTTAGTAGGGTCTTAGCAAAAGTAAGCAACTTAGGTGTGTAAGCAACTCGCCTGTGAAGTACGTTAGCTTTTATAGCTATTAATAATAAAAAGCTAATAAGCGCCTATAACTTTTCTTTTTATATGCTTATTAAAGTGCTTTAACTAGTAAAAACACTTAGAAACTAGCTAAGAATTTGCAGAACGCGCAGCTATTAGTATAAGGGTACCTTTAGGCTTGTCTAAAAGAAACTAGCTAGGTAATAAGGCACCTATATTAAAAGGAACAGCTACGTTATTACTAGATAGCAGCAGCCTTTAGAGACAAGTCTTAGCTAATAAAGGCTGTAGAGGAGAACAACCCTTTACTTTAGCCTTAAGGGCTTCTATCTTGTCTAGGGAGAAAAGGTCCCCCTTTAAGTACTTTACATGTTAAGCCTCTAGCAGATCTAGTAATTTTTAAATATAATCTTGTTTAGAACGCTTTTTATTCTTTGCCTCTAAGGTCTTCTAGCTCTAACATAGCATCTTTTCCTGTAAACAGAGTTGCTTCTAATTCTAAACTAGTTATTTGTCTAATAACGCACAGTCCCTAGCCTAAGAGGCTTTAGTAGACTAAAGAAGTTCCTCTCTCTCTCTCTCTAAGCGCTCCTACACAGCATTAGACATAAAGGTGTTGCACCTGTTGTTTTTTTTTACACACTTAATGCACTTATCTAAGGACAACATTAACACATAGAACAACCTTAAGAATTAGTAAGCGCTGCAGGGCCTTATTTTTATCTAGCAAAAAGGATTAAAATAAAGGGTAACATAAAGATAATAAGATAAACAGGACTAACAAGCTATTTAGTCTAAAAAAAATAGATGTTAGAGATGCCTTTTAGTAAGTAGGCGCTTACTTTATAAATAAACCCTTACTAACACAGTTGTGTAAGCAGAGCGGCAAGGACGCTGCTAGAGAGGAGGGGCAGCGTGTTACAGTCTACAGTTAGACCAGCGTAACTCCACCAGCAGTGCTCCACAATCTAGCTAGGTTAGGACAGGGCTTGCTTACAGACTACTTAGAGGGCACAGAAGCAGCACCACTGCCTGCAGTAATAGAAGAATGTGTTGTCTAATAAAAAGGTAAGACATAAGTCCTAAAGAAGCCTTAGCAAGCTTAGTAAGTTTAAGCAAGTTAGCAGTACAGCTAACACAGCTAAACTTAGAGAACTTATCTAAACTTGCCTTAGCACCTTCTATATATGTATATAGTTCCCTTATTAAACAACCTTTAGAAGGTGTGTTTAATGTTTAGTTTATTCTTTATATAAACTAAGTAGCATTTAGCTTTCTAAAAAGCTATAATACTATTTATATATCTTACACTATATATACCTCTAATTCTGTCTAACAGGACTGTTTAACCTAGCCTCTCTACTGCTGCATACAGGGCAAACCACAATCTAGTCACTCTATTCCCCTCCAGTAGCCCATTAGCCTGTACGTAGGACTGTACACCCTACCGGATTGGCCCCTACCATCCGCCCTACTTCCCCCTTAGGAACATCACAAGACCCGAGTGCTTCTGCGAAGCAAGGATTGTAACATAAAGGCGCTGCGGACAGTGCAATTAGACTAGGCATAACGCGCAAACGTGTAAGCAAGACGTAGAAGTAGTATCTAAATAATATTCTAGGCTGTACTGTACTATATAGTGCTAGAGCGGGTTGTTATGGCCATAATAGAGTTTGTTGTGGTGTGGTCTTAGCAAAAGTAAGCAACTCAGGTGTGAGCAACTGCTAATCCCTGACACACCAATGCGGCTGATGCCAATTCCCGACACACTGATGCGGCTGATGCCAATCCCTGACACACCAATGTGGCTGATGCCAATCCCCGACACACCGATGTGGCTAGAGAGGTGGAACAGACGCAACTAACTATAATTTAAACATGTTTTACACAACGCATGCTAGAGCAAACTGCGTGCAAATTAACATAAAGGTGCACTTACATTAGGTATACATTTTTTTTTAAAAAAAGAATATAAGAAACACATAAGGTGACAGAAAAATAGCGTTACCGGGGTTTATCTGAAGAAATTCTGACTAGCGCGTCTAAAAGAGGAGATTCTGCTCAACTTTTCGTTCTGCAAACCCGAATATAATAAGCAGAGCAAGCTCTGCTAATAATAGTAGAAGTAGTAAGGGCTATAACAACAGCTAAGAGGCAATAGTAAAGGCTGTAGGTGCAAAAGTAAAAGCTGTAGGAGCTGTTGTGGCTTAGAGAAAGAAGATTTCTATATCAGGAATGCGAGAAGATCCACCCTAACCCATTCTTAAGCTTGTCGCACTGTCGTGTACTTGTTGAATTCGCAGATCTTTCCTCTTCAAAATAGAAGTCGTCCTCGCTTGCAAATTTGGCCTAACCTTTCCGGATGCTGGATTTCCGGGATTCCACAATTCTCCTCTTCTTGGCATTACCGATCTTCAAGGACATGTGCCGCACAGCTTACCTGGCTATCTCTTTTCCTTAGGCAGGGCTCACAAATTAAGGATAGTCTGAAGTCCTTCTACCTAACAACTATCGCCAGATTTGCAGAACACCTAAGCCAAGCATGCGCAAAAAGCAATATGTACAGGATACGTTACAAACACTGCCTTACATATGGGTCTATCACAACCACCAATAGACCACGCGATCTAATCCTTTATCCACGCCTTCCCTCTTTACCCTTTAATCTCCACCCACCCATCAAGCACACTTTTCAACCTGTCGCTCCCCGTAACACTATATGCGTACTCAAACGCCTCCTTGCTAATATCAAATGGTCTCGCCGTAACATTGGGCACATATCTGCCAATCAATTTGCCGGGATCTATGCAATCCACACGAATGATTTGCTGCAGCACTTCCCTAAAAGCAGCGAGGTTCGAGCGCAGGAAAGAGGAGTGGAAAGGCACGTCGATGCCGACGAGTGGAATAGTAGCTTTGCCGCGGTCAAGAGTGATGGATTTTGGGTCCACTGTGATTAGGCTGTCGACGTATTTAGTGATGAGAGATTCGAGCGAGGGGGGTGGCGTGGTGGATGTGGCGAGGTCGTTGCAGACTAGTGTGAGTGTTTGCAAATTGCGCAAAGTGCCGGCACAGACGTATTGCTTGTCTTGCACGTTGTAATTGACTATCTCAAGCAGCGCTCCCGAATCTTTAGCAATAGTCATGACAGTTGCCTCGAGCTTCTTGACATCGAAACTCTTAGTCACGCGCGAGGGGTCCACTGCCATCATACCAAATTCGCTGCGTCCTTCATCATCACGTTCGACAGCGACTTGCATACTTAGGCCGCGGTAGAATACGATGGAGAGAAATTGCTCTAGAGGCATCATGTTCGCAATTGCGCAGAGAGCGGCATATTCGCCGAGCGAGTGGCCTGCATATTTGGACTTATCCGAGACGAGCCCGCGCGATACCATGTCTTCGAAGGATGCTTTCTCCATGACGGTGAGGGCAGGTTGCGCGAACTCAGTGGAAAGGAGAAGACCCTTGGGGTGGCGGTAGGTGTATCTGGGGGTGGTGGAGTTGATGTCGAAGAAGCGCTTGGTTTCCTTTGCGCCTGTCTTGGAGACCGACTCGTAGGTCATGCGCATGTAGTTCTGACGAATAGCGGCACCACGCTTACCGCCAAAGTGAACAGTCAGTGTCTTGGGGTTCTTGCGGACGATATCGGAGATTCGGAAGCCTGTGATTGATCAGCATGAGGTTTTTCACGATGAAAGACGGCTTCAAACGCTTACCATATGTCTCATCAAAGTGCTTATCTGCCCGGTTCCAAACTGCACGAGCAGCAGACGAAGTCTCGTACAGATCCATTCCCATACCCACCTCCTGGCTACCCTGACCTGTGAAGATGTAGGCTGTCTCAACCGGCTCAATCTCGCACTCGCCAACAAACACCCTCTCTTGGCTTGCCACATTGCATGCTTCAATCTTGAAGATCTTATTACCCTCTAGCATAGCGATATGATCAAAGTGCACCTCAACCCTGTCGCCGGGTTTGATCATCCCAGTGAAAGTAGCCGAGAAGTTGCGCATAGATGCGATATCATTCTCAGCGCAGCGCATCTCGATGATCGAGCGGATGATGGCCGAAGTGTGCATACCATGTGTGATCGGGCCAGGAAGACCAGCGTACTTCGCGAAGGCAGGCGAAACGTGGATGGGGTTGAAGTCCTGGCTGATCCTCGAGTATTCGGAGTTATTAGCCGGTGCAGTAAAGACGAAACCCTCCCTAGTGTTGTCAAGACATACAGGACGCTCAAACGGTAGGCGTTTACTAACTACCTTTCCATAGCGCTCAAGGTAGCCCATGACGGGGTTGCTAGTGACATTACGTGTCGCAGTGGAAAGCGAATCGTAGTGAACGGTAGCGATCTCCCGTGCAACCTTAGAGCTCGCGGAGGCGGCGAAGATCTTGCCGTTGGTGCGAAGGTGAGAGTACACACTCTTCGACTTAAGTGAGAAGAAGGTCTCTAGCTCAAAGGTGAGCGTCTGCTTGGCGAGTTCCTCAGCCTCGACATGCTCATTCCACGTGATATATTCCTTCGATAGCAGCAGGTTGGCCAAGCTAGGAGAAGCAAAGTCGACCTCCCAAAGGTCTTCCTTCTTCGTGGAGAAGCACTCGGGGAAGTCAGTATAAGTGCCGCGGTAGAAGAACTCGGAGACAATATCCATGACCGGCACATGGTTCCTGCTGATTGTTGCGCAGACCTCGACAGTCTTCCCCGTCTCGGAGATGCTAGTGGAAGTAGTGCGCGCAAAACTCTCAGTCTCCTCTCCTACCTTGAGTGGAACAGCCGCAGGATACATACGAAATTTGTTTGACAGATGGACAAGGTTAAGCAGATCGGCTTGCACAAGCAGGAGAGCCTTCACCATAGCCTTCCAGCCAACCACGATGGCGAAATCCATCGGCACATAGCCCTCTTTGTCGGTATGACGGATACCTCCACCAATGGTGGCCGTGAATTTCTCAACCATATCCTGCGTAATCAGAAGTTTGCCACCACTGGTTTTGTACGCCTGGCAGCCTCCAGGAAGCACGGGCGTCTTGTATGTTTTGCCAAGCCAGACCTTCTTGTAGAAGTCGACGATCCTGTCAGTACGCCCTTCGGTGTCTTCATGCAGCAGGGAGTGGGGAGTTTCAGGGTGGTACGAGAAGCGGAACTCAAGAGCCAGCGGCTCGGTACAGGCGTTTTCAAAGCAGTACATGCGAACGATGATCTTATTGCCATGTTCGGTCGAGATTGAGAGATCAGTTTGAGTGGTGCCGTTACTGCTCATTGTGATAGAGACACAGTCATGGCGCTGCTTTTCGGTGATGATGACAGACAGGTCGTGTGCTGGCGCAAATGCTTGTCGGAGGGGGTTGGGGATCATGCTATGTCCGCTTTTGACGTACTTGCTATTAAAGAGGGCATAACGCCATGAGAGCTTCTCGCCGGCGAGCAGATCGAACCATTCATCCGGCGAAGGAAGCTCCTTGATATCGGTAGGGATCTTGAACGTGGTAGCATTGGGCCCGGTGAAGATGGAGAGACCCTGCTGACGGACAGACTTCCGAGAAGCATGGTGACCGAAAAATTCAACTCTGGGGATTGCATTAGCATTACCAGAATAGGTCTGCTGGAGGATCCTGTCTAGGTGGCCCGCGTTGATCTTGTCCAAGATGACCTTGACGGGCTCGTTGATGTTCCGTGGCGTCGCGTAAGTGACAGCAACAGGCCCCTGCAGGATACAAGTCCTTTGCACATCCTCGTCGACAACCGCATCGACGAACTCAGATTGCCAAAGTGAGTCCTTCTTGAACCAGGTCTCAAAATTACCGTCAATAACTGGTATGAAGGGAACGGGTTTCTGGCCCGCGCGACAGCATATGGCGAGAAAGTAATCCTGGTCCTCTTGGTTGATGAGCTGCGTCTGACTCTCCTGGTAGGCATGGGCAAGGTTGCGCAGCACCTCAAATGGCTCATTGTAGTCAGCGTAGCTGGTAAATATAGGCTGTGTGAGCTCCCAGTTAGACAAGGGGAGACGCTCTTCGATACGACGGATGAAGTCACCAAAGATGCGAACATATGAGGGATCAATCCACTGGGAGCGTTTACTGAGATAGAAGAGGTTGACCATCCGGCGGGCGACATCCTGGTAAGTCATATCCACAAGGTCAACGGCCTTACCCGTTGAGAAGCAGTGGCCGAACCAGACCTTCTGGAAGTCTTTATTAAGGCGCCCAATGATGTAGCTCTTCTGCTTCTGAAGCTCAGGCAGCTGCAAGCTCTTGGGAAGCGAAAATATCTTCTTATCCATCTCAGCCCACAACTGAACACCACGGGTAGCGATCTTGTGGATGGGCTGGCCCATCTCGGACTTGACAGTCACGATGTCTTTACATTGCTGCCACATCGCATCCTCGACACCTTGGCAGGCGGCGATAGCTTCCTTGGCCGCGAGCGAGGTGTGAGCCTCTTTAGCGACCATCATGCGCGAACCGAAGAGAACACCGTCGAAGGGCATAGGAGGCTGGTTGAACCTCGACGCCCATGACCCAGTGAGGTAAGGGTATGTGTCGTCAGCTCCGCCGAACCCTGATCCTGCGATGAGGATGATGTTGGGGCAGCGCCTGATTGCAGCATAAGTGTGAAGAATAGGAGCATGGAAGTCCTCGCTAGAGTGATGACCACCTCCTCGTCCACCAGTCCACTGTAGCATGATCGGGAACTCAGCGTGCTCCTTAGCGACTCTAATAACTTCTTGAATGGCGCTCACATTGCCAGGCTTAAAAGAAATGTGCTTAATACCGAGTTCATTGATATAGTTAGCCGCAATCTCAATTGATGGTACTCCAGCCCCGAGAGTGATGCCATCAATTAAAGTTCCTTGTGAGATAAGCTTTTTGATCAACGGGATCTGCCATCCAATTTGTCGTGGCGCGGAATAGATGACGTTGATTGTAAGACCCTTCCCAGCCGGTATTAGTTGCTCAATCGTGCGAATAGCCTTTACAAAATCGTCTTCCTGATGGTAGCCGCCAGCAGCCAGCTCGACGTGGTAGCCAGCGTTGATGATCGCGGCGACGAAGTCTGGATGGATCGTAGTCGGTGTCATACCCGCGACCATGAGCGGCGGTGTACCGAGCAACTGACTCATCTTGGTGTTAACGATGGTTCTTCCGGACGCGTCAGTCAATAGTGAAGGTTGAAAGTCGCGCAGCCAGTCTGCAGGCTTCTGGCGAGAGTCAGAAGACGGCGGATTGAAGAGATCAGGCTTATATCCAACATGCGGCAGGCTTCCTTCAAGAGGCCCGGCAAGGATGACTCGTGTGCCCGTACCCTCCTTCGAGCGGTGGAGCAGAGTGCCAACGCCGCTTGTCTCACCGGGGCCAAAATCAATGATGCAAGACATGGTGGGGAAGTTTGTAGCGCCAGGCCAGTCGACCATCTCGGTGGTGATCGCTGAGATGAGGATGGGGAAGAGGGCTTCTTCCTCAAGCTCACGCAGATCACGACCAGTATTAGAGTCGTAGACGCTGATAAGGAGGTCTGAAGGCTTGACGGCGATGTTGTAGCGAACGATATCAGCTACGATTATGTTGCGGGTGTTGGCAAGGTAGAAGGTATGGAATGGTGCAGTAACCGGAAGGAACCTCGTAGTCAGAACCTTGCCACTCATAGTCTTAACTTTCTGTTGCACCTTTTTGACGCCCTCTAGCCATGATGTGAAGCTCTTCAATGACTCGGGTGGCCCTCCGCAGACTATGTTCGTAGGACTGTTGACGAGCGCGATAGCGACACGCTTGTTCTCGGGTACATGCTGGTTAAAAGCCTTGGCCTGCTTTTCCAGCTCAATGCGGGACATGTGCATGACGTTCATCATAGGAGTGGGCTCTTCTGTTGGCTCGGCATCATCCTGAACCATCTTCTGCCAAGCAGTCTTCAGAGGGAACTGTTGCTGGGAGCGACATCCTGTGAAGAAAAGAGTGACAAGGCATGATCGGAACGTACCCTTGAAGTCATCCCATGTCCTGCAAGTAGCGATGCCTGCCGCGACAACGATGCCTTGGCTATGGCCTGTCGAGCCTTCAAGGTTCTCAACGACCTCTCCGGGAGTGAGGTTCCAGATCTTGCAAGCAACGTAGAAGCTTGCGAGCTGGCCGAGGGCGATAAGTGGGAAGCTGACAGGGGCGCTGAGGAGATACTCCAAGTTTGGCGTCGTCTGGGGCTCCTTCAGCCACTTGAAAAAGTCAAGACCAAGGGGATATTGGTCAACGACCGTCTCGTCATTCAGAAGTTGCCCGAGGATCATGCTTCCAAATTCCAGTAGATTGTCTAGCAAACACCCATACGTCGCATATAGGCCTCGGAGTTCCGTGAAATACTCATGGGTGTTACCCTGTCCGCCGAAGACAGTGTATGTGGGTACCCGCTCGCTCAAGTGGGACGCTGCGAAGAGATGCGGCGTCCTTTTGCTAAGTGGCCGCTGCATCATGTGCATAGCCTCATAGTAGCATTTAATTATGTCCTGCTTGCAGCTTAAATCGGCGTCCTGTTGCTCAGCAGCTTGTCGATGGATGTCTCTGTCCCGTAGATGGTCGTTTGCTAGCTTGTCTACGATTTTAGAGAAAAGCTCCGAGGACATGCTGGTTTCCCTGTCCTCCCTGCCAGCGATGTGTCGCAAAAATTGCACAAGCATTTGAAGGTCCGAATACGGTTCTTGAATCTTCTTATCTGTGTAAGATGCTAGAAAGTCATTTCGCATGCGGCAGGTGAACAGCTGTAAGTGGCTCATTACGGGTAGCGCAAAACTCTTGCTTCCATATGTGCATTCGACGAAGTACTCCTCCTCTTCCTCCACATTCGGTCGGGGTGAAGCGAAGTTGAAATCCATATTGATGCAGCTGTTAGCAGTGTAAACGAGAGTAGAGGTGGCTCAATTGATGGAGTAAGGGAGGGTATCAAACGAACGGTCTATCTTGACGAAGGAACAAGAAGTAAGCAGAAGGCATGCGCAATTGCAGATGAACGATATGATGTAATGAAAACTAGCACATCGCCCGCTCGTTGGTCCCAATGCAATCACACGTGGGCGAGTTTGGCTCTGATTCATTATCGACAAATTTGTGCTCTTTTCTTACGACTCTTACACCGTATTGTATTATCTCAGCGCACTCTGTAGCTTTCGTTGAGGTCACTGCACGCAGACCCACTGACAAAACTCAGGCCTAACTTGCCGTACCGCGTGGCTGAGTCCCGAACGGCCCCCGCTCACCGGCTTCGGTACCTTGTTTGACTGGATGCATCTACCGAATTCTCCAGTCAGCCCATGCAGGAACACCGCAGGATTAAGGGATCCGCCAATGGCACTAGTGACTCCACTCGGTTCTCAAGTTCAGCCGAGGCCGAACGCTACCGACAACCATCTGACATGCAGGAACGTCATCGGCAACGAAAGCGACTAGGTAAAACTACTCGATACGACCCTCCAATAACATGACATTCGATCGAATGCAGTATCCACTGCCCGGTTCATCCTTCCATTCGATCGTACTTAGTTCCTGGTCTAGCTCTCTTTGGATCTGTAAATAGCATGAAAGTTGCCAGTACGTTGAAGCCTGAGATTCGTTTATTCCAGAGATTCTGTCTAGTGTCTACCCATTTCAAAGAAGCCCGAAACGCGATGTAGCACAGTCGCAGTTGACTAAGTGTCTCTACGATAGCTGCTGCAACACTACCTTCTTCAGACTAGCAGGAATCTTTAGAACCTTCGCTTCCGAATAAAGCGCGCCTGCTTTGTCTACACTATGTTGGAAGCGTACAATACTACAGCCACGTTGATCGGCATCGGCGTAAGGCTATTTCGAATGCTAAGCGTCTAGTGCTTACCATGGGCTGTGTGCTAGCTGCGGAACGGTTAAATGGAACTTCTTGTCTGCTCACGTACTCCTTGGCGTTGTCATCGCTAGCTTTAAGAGCCAGTCTGCCTATCGTTGATAGATTGTGAGCTTCTATCTATCATCATCATTACTACTTTCAAGGCCACAATCTATGCAAACACCAACCCTATAGCCAACACCATAGCCACCTACAATGGTCTTTACTGCCCCCGCATGGGTACCACACCTGCCCTTCGATCCTCCGGATTCGGTTCCTCTTCATCAGTTCCAGTTTGATGAAGCATATGGCCGCTGTCCATTTCAATTGTCTAAAAGCCCCTTTACCTGTGCACTCTCCGGCGCGACCAACCCTGTCTTGGATGTAAAACAGCGCGTCGAACACCTTGCTCAGGGTTTGGCAAAAGATATGGGATGGAAGCCTAACATAGGAAGCGAGTGGAACAAGGTCGTGAACATTTTTAGCTTGAATCATGTAAGTCTGACCTGGGGAGCGGAGTTGAGGATAATTAGCCTGACACGTTCCTCTCTCAGATTGACTACATGACTTTGACCTGGGCGATCCAACGCCTCAACGGCATCTGCACCCCGGCCAGTGCTTCATCTACAGTTGAAGATTTGGAGTTCCAACTTCGTGATTCGCAAGCCAAAGCTATCTTCACATGCGAGCCCCTCCTCCCAATCGCGCTGCAGGCTGCGGCAGCTGTAGGTATTCCAGAGAACCACGTGTACTTGATAGATCGTTCAGATCAGACTCGCACTTCTACAAACCTGTCCTGCAGCCGAAAATCGGTACAGGATCTAGTTACTGAAGGAGGAAAAGAACCCTGCTTGGATGCAATGCTGTGGGAGCCAGGACAAGGTGCTCGACAACTGGCTTTCCTTTGCTACTCAAGCGGAACATCTGGTCGCCCGGTATGCTGTCCACCCAAACGACGATATCTGAAGCCTAAATGCTAACGGAAGCGTATCAGAAAGGAGTCCAGATTACTCATCAGAACATGATAGCGAACGTTCTACAATCTTTCGCTTTGGATAGTGGCCGACGAAAACTGAAAGAGAAAAATGGACCTTCGAGAACATACACTGAATACTCTTTAGGGGTTCTACCCATGAGCCATGCGTATACACTTACCGTCTTACAGCTCGCTACGTACCGGGGAGACGGTATTCTAGTACTGCCAAATCCTGATTTGATAGCTTGTTTCAAGGTTATCTCTAAATACAGGATTTCCACACTGTGGCTTGTTAGTATTACTCTTTCTAGCCGTCCGAGGCCATCACTGACGCCATCTTCAAGGTGCCGGCCCTGATTGAAATGATTCTCAAGATCCGCAACATCGCCATCGGATATGATCTCACCAGCGTGGACAATATCGTGAGTGGGGCTGCACCGCTTCCAGAAAAGACAGCAGATGCTCTACAAAGACTATTGCCACAATGTCGTATTCGACAAGGTTACGGTAAATTGCGCATGTCGATCCTGCTTCCACTCTTGCTGATGTTTCATCAATAGGCCTCACCGAAGCAAGCACCGTTGTCTGCTGGACTCCCGATCATGATATTTGGTTCAAGTCCGTGGGATCCCTTTTGCCAGGCTGTGAAGCAAAAATCATTCTCGCAGATGGCTCAGAGGTTTCAGAACATGGTGTACCTGGAGAGTTGTTTGTAAGATCACCTTCTATTAGCATGGGCTATCACAATGATCCTCAGAATACCAATGACACATTTGTGGACGGTTGGTTGCGTACTGGCGATCAAGCGATGGTCTGCAAATCACCGTTGGGCAACGAACACGTCGTCATCACCGACCGAATCAAGGACCTCATTAAGGTTAGAGGGCACCAAGTCTCTCCCTTAGAGCTCGAGACTTTCTTGCTTACTCATCCTGCTGTCTCCGATTGCTGTGTAGTACCAGTTCCGGATGCACGCTCAGGGGAGGTGCCGAAAGCATTTGTCGTCAAACACGAGCAGTATCGCAACAGCAATTGTGACGAGCAAGTATTAAGGCACGAGATTCAGGAATACGTAAAAGAGAGCAAAGCTGATTACAAACGTCTGGCAGGCGGTGTTGAATTTATAGAGGTCGTCCCAAGAGGCCCAGGTGGGAAACTACTCAGGAGAATGCTGCGTGCATAATCAAACAGACCTTGCACGGCTCACCAAAGGCGCTGAGATGATGGCGCACTTGATGGTGTTAATGCGTAGCCAAGTTGCTGAGCTTCAAGCAGCAAAATCAAGCAGCCGCAAAGCGCAAATCACATAATAGAAAGCGGCTACAGAATGAAGGGGCTTTGGAGGTCGAGGACGGTATATGTCTGACTACTCTGAAGGAGTTCAATGCTCGTGATTGTAAGGGTGGGGTTCCACACCACTCCGCGGTCACAACCAAAACGGTACGAATAATCTACCAACGGTTGATTCGCGTGCAGAATAGAGTATATATACCTTAAATTATCCCCCTAACGTATGTTCCAGGCGTCCCCTAGCCTAATCCGGAGCTCGGAGGCACGGAGGCACAGAGGCACACAGGGGACACATGCCCATGTCTCAACTGACCACCTGCGGCTCAAAGTATACTAGACCTCCCAACCGTTACAACATGGAGCTAGAAGAAGCCGTCCTACTTTTCAGTTAAAAGCTGGCTAAGCTGTCTGAGGTGTGGGTCGATCGCGCAACTGTTCCTCGCCGTAGGTTGATTATTGGAGCTACTATCAGCCTCCACGCCCTCAGATACTTGCACCAGATGATCAGCCAGGACTGTAGAAAAGCTCTGACACTTCCCTACCTTGTTCCCGTAAAGACAGCCTGCAGTGTGCCTAGGTCGTTAGGATCCGCCTCAAACTTGTGCACCGGTTGGTTAGCAAGCAGGCCTAGTACATCGCCTACACAGATGGTGAGGCTGTATCCAAGTGAAGGAAGCCGAAGGAAGCCGAGGCTAATAAGCGTAATGATAGAGTAGCAGTTGCCAAGGGGTTAGCGTGACCACGTTGGTAGGTCGCAGAAGCGATTGCAAGCCATATACATACCCTTGTCTCCACTGTCGGAGTGATAGGCTGTTCCCTCGCCAGACGAGAAGGCCACCACAGGGTCGATATCGCCCATGCGAAAAGAGGATGTGTTCTGCTGGCCCTCGCCATCGCGTAGAATCACTTGGCAGAGATGCAGAGGCTCTGCATCTTATGAGGGGGTGTGTACAGTTTCGCCGGCAGATGTGTTGCGAATTGTGTTGCGTGATCATGCAGGTATGCGAGAAGCTGGTGAGGTGTATTCTATTCGTCCAGGTGCTGTTCTGCAGAGTATTTATTAATATATATTGTGGGAAAGGCAGTAGGAGCCATTGTTGCTCAGGGAAGGAAGGTTTCCTCATCGGGAAAGCGACAAGGTGCCCAGGGCTGATCATCTTGGCTTGATGTCTTCCTTACGGTAGCATTGTTGGTTCGGTAGGAGATGGAGCAAGTAGGTGCGAACCTAGAGAGAGAGGTTCAGGAGGAGCATAACTGACATTTCAGAGAGCATCGATGTGGCACGGTTACCCGCAAAGGTATTGTATGTTACATTAATACTGTATTACTAAGCGTATACTAAGCGTGTCTACAAGCCACTCGCTTGACATCCGTAGGCTAGCTATTTCGGAATCTTGGCGATTGAATCTTGGCTATTGTATCCTAGTACGACAGGGATTCTCTCAAAGCTAAGAGTGTAAAAAGCGTGAGGCCGATTTTAAAGGGGGCTGTATCGACTCGTTGATATGGCAGTATCATCACGCTGTAGGTAAGCATAGCGTTGTACCAGCAGACCCCGCAGCTGTCTAAACGAGAAAAAGTCAAATGGGACTAAGCGACCATACGCGCGCCGGGGAATTGTAGGATTGTAGGATTGCAGGATTGCAGGATTGCAGGATTGTAGGATTGCAGGATTTCGGGATTTCAGGATGGCAGGATTGTCGGATTTCAGGAATGCCGGATTGTAGGATTAGGGATCATCCCCCGCTTTAGCGGAGCAACTTCAGATTTATTGGCATGACCTAGTGCTGATCTTAAGGTCCACTAACACTCTTTGTAGAATTGCGACATCTGACGGAGCTACCAGCGGGCCAATAGGCGTTACGAAGTCACGTGACCCTCCATGGATCAAAAACCAACTGTTTGTGGTCTCTTATTGGAGGATCCTTGAAGGGTAGAACCTTGTTCTCTCCAGGTAACGCACCGTTCTTGGAATTTTCAAACCTCCAAAGAATCGCAGGATCGCATCTCTCACGTTGCGAAAACCTCCACCGAATTTCATCGATAACTCCGCAGGTGGACGACGACAAGCTTTACCTATACTTGAGCGCTGCTATCGATCAATCATGTCCCAAAGCACGAATTCCTCGTCAGGGGTGGCGATTGACGAGGAACATGGGCCACCATCAGAGGAAGTCAGGATACCTATGGCTGGTCCTAATGAAGAAGAGAAGGAGATTATCAACAGGCAACTTGTAGCACCAACACTGACCATTGGATATTTCGCGCTGTTTCGATATGCAAACATGAACGAATTGATCATCATGGTAATCGCGCTAGTCGCGTCCATCGCTGCTGGAGCGACCATGCCCCTTATGACGGTGCGTCTACTCAAAGTCATTCCTCTGTCGAAAAGGAATATCCTTGACGCATTTCCTTCCGTATGAATGGGCTGTATATATTCACAAAGGCCTTTAAGAGAGACCACACTCCCGTGAATGCCTATTCATTCATTTAGTTCATTTAATCCTCAACCATGTAACTAACGTCTGGGTAGCTTGTGTATGGCAATTTTACAGCTAGCTTCACTTCGTTTTCCGTCCATTCAGTGGCTGCAAAGCATTTCCAGGACCAAATCAACCAGTACACACTTTATTTCGTTTACCTTGGTATGCCTCCTTCTGGCTCCTCCTAAAGTTCAAACTGATATAGTTCTAGGTTTTGCGTCATTCATCATGTCGTGGATCAGTTTTGTCGGCTTTTCCTACTCGGGAGAGCGTATAACGCAACAGATCCGCGAGTTGTATTTACGTGCAATCTTCAGGCAAAATATCGCTTTTTTTGACTTCCTCGGCCCAGGCGAGGTCACCACGCGTATTAGCTCCGATATGAACATAGTGCAAGATGGCATTGGACACAAGATCGGGTTATTTATCACAGGAGTCTCCACCTTTGTGTGTGCCATTATTATTGGCTTCATACGGTCTTGGAAGCTCTCGTTGATCATGCTCTCTGGGACTGTAGCCCTGCTCATGATAATGGGTCTCAACGGGACTATGATGAAGAAGACTCAGACCCTTTCGATGGACGAATATGCTACAGCTGCTTCACTTGCCGAAGAGATTCTCGCTTCGGCTCGCAATGTTGCCGCCTACGGAACCCAGAATCGGTTCCAACAGAAATACAAGATCTTCCTGGACAGGGCATCCAATCACGACTTCAAAGCCAAGCTTTGGCTGTCACTAATGATCGCTGATGTGATGGCAATTCTGAACCTTCAATATGCGCTGGCTTTCTGGCAAGGGAACAGATTTCTGCATAACGGAGAATTGGGGGTTTCCAGCATTGTTACCGTTGTGATGGTGATTATGACCGCCGGATTCTCTATCGGTAGTACCCTACCACATATCCAGGCTTTCGGCGCAGCAACTGCAGCCGCGAACAAGGTATTTAACACCATTGAGCGCAAATCTCCGATTGACCCGGAGTCAGACGACGGAGATATACCGGAGAGCTTCGTGGGTAACATCGAGTTTAAAAACGTGAGGCACATATACCCATCTCGGCCAGACACTACGGTTTTGACAGACTTTAACTTGAAGGTACCCTCAGGCAAGATGATTGCGCTCGTTGGGGCCTCGGGGAGTGGAAAGTCGACAATCATAGGTCTCTTAGAACGGTTCTATCTGCCTGTGAAGGGTCAGATTCTCTTAGACGACAAGGATATTACGACGCTCAACCTGAGATGGCTCAGACAACATATGGCTGTCGTCAGCCAAGAGCCTGTTTTATTCAGCACAACGATTTATGACAGCATCGCACACGGTCTGGTCAATACCGAGTATGCCGATGCATCAAAGGAAAGGAGGACGGAGCTCATTGAGAGAGCGGCACGCATCGCCAACGCCCACGACTTCATCAGCAACCTACCAGAGAAGTACCAAACCAAGGTTGGAGAACGTGGCAACCTTCTCTCGGGTGGGCAGAAGCAACGTATTGCAATTGCACGTGCTGTCGTTTCAGACCCTAAAATTCTTCTACTCGATGAAGCTACAGCAGCCCTCGATACAAAGTTAGAAAGAACTGTTCAAGAAGCGCTCGATCGTGCAGCAGAGGGTCGGACCACCATCGTCATTGCTCACCGACTCTCAACCATAAAGCAAGCCGACAATATCGTTGTCATGTCGAAGGGACGGATTGTCGAGCAAGGCACGCATGATGAGCTATGTAGACTTGATTGCGTGTATGCCAGCCTCGTTCAGGCTCAGGAACTTATTTCAAAGATCAACACAGGTAACCGTATGTCGGTTCAGATCGATCCCGAGAAAGAGGATGTTATCGAGGAAAGCGAAAAGCCTGCTCTGGCTCGAGCGGTGACGTCCATACCATCAATGGTTGCGAAGACACCTGAGAAAGAGGAGGGAACAGATCACAGCACCTGGGCGCTTGTTAAGTTCACTTGGAAGATTAATACAGGCGAGCACATGACAATGGCGATCGGATTGATCTTCAGCTTCCTCGCTGGCTGTGACCCGGCTATTCAAGCCATCTTCTTAGGAAACTCGATCAACTCCCTTCTTTCACCAGGCACATCACTAAGCAGCCTAGGAGTAGGCTTTTGGTGCTGGATGTTCTTCATGCTTGGTCTCGTCAATTGGTTATTCCACTTCGCTCATGGCTTAACGCTCTCTAGAAGCTCAGCCCGTCTGATTGGGAACGTGCGCCAGAGCGCGTTTGCCGCCATGCTCCGTCAAGATATGGAGTTCTACGATAGTGATATGGTCACATCTGGCGCCCTCGCGAACTTCCTGTCATTGGAATCGAACCGCCTGGCCGGATTGAGTGGTTCCACACTTGGCACTATCGTCAGCGCTGTGGCCTCCGTATTTGTTGCGATCATTGTCGGATGCGCATTTGGTTGGAAGCTAGCCCTTGTCTGCACTTCCACAATTCCACTTGTTCTTGCGTGCGGTTACTTCCGAATCAAAGCAATTATTAGTATGGAGAAACGTACAAATGGGAGCTCAGATGCGGCATCCTTTGCGTGCGAAACTGCGTCGTCGATCCGCACTGTCGCTACTCTATCGCTCGAAAAGCATCTCCTCCACGAATACCATGGCAAGCTCGGCGACCAGGCCAGAGACAACCTCAGGTTTATGAACGTCTCTGGTGGTCTGTTTGCCTTATCGGAAGGCTTAATTTTACTCATCCTTGCATTCGTATTCTGGTATGGCGGTGGCTTGATGCTCGCCCAGGAATACACGGTCTTGCAATTCTTTACTATCTACCTCGCCATCATAGGCGCCGCTCAAAGTGCGGGCACGATCTTCACTTTCGCTCCTGATATGGGCGAGGCACGTAAAGCTGCTGCCCTCTTGAAGTCTTTCGTCAATCGCGTTCCGAAGATCGATCACTGGTCTACCAATGGCAAAAATGTTAACACTTTGAGCGGTAAAATCCAACTACAAGACGTGCGGTTCACATATCCCGGAAGACCACATCATTCCGTTCTGCACGGTATCAGTATCTGCGCCGAACCAGGACAGTTTGTTGCACTTGTTGGTGCGAGTGGAAGTGGCAAAAGCACGGTGTTGCAGCTTCTTGAGCGCTTTTACGACCCAACCAGGGGTGCCGTATTTGTCGACGAAGTGGATCTAAAGGACTATAACTTGCAAGACTATCGAGCTCAGCTGGCGATTGTAAGTCAAGAGACGACGCTATACACTGGAACGATCCGTGAGAATGTGCTCGCCGATAAGGAGGACGTGTCTGACGATGCAGTCATACAGGCGTGCAAGGATGGTAAGTGCATTGAATAGTGCTATGTGAGACTCACACTGACGAAGCCACAGCAAATATCTACGAATTTGTCATGTCACTCCCCGATGGCTTCAACACCCTCGTCGGCGCAAAAGGCGCCCTCCTATCCGGCGGCCAGCGCCAACGAATAGCCATCGCGCGGGCCCTCCTGCGTAATCCCAAAGTCCTCCTTCTTGATGAAGCCACATCCGCGCTCGACTCAGCGTCCGAGCGGGTGGTTCAAGCTGCCTTAGACCTGGCCGCTCGGGGCCGCACAACGATTGCGATTGCGCATCGTTTGAGTACCATTCAACACGCTGATGTTATTTATGTGTTTGACCAAGGGAATATTGTAGAGAAGGGAAAGCATGAGGAACTGGTGAAGAAGAAAGGGGTTTATTGGGAATTGGCGAAATTGCAGGCGATGGGTGCGCCGCAATTCTAATATGGTTTTCCTTTTAGATTTTCTTGTATAGAACTCATAGACTTGATGTGGATCACTTCTAGAGGATCAAGACTCCGTCTTCATCTGCTCACAAACAGTCTTCTTCAACATCTTCATGTAAACTAGCATACTGTAGGGCACACTACTTAGCGCGCACAGGGCCTCTGTAGATTAGTATTAGCGCACTTTGTAGCTGAGTCCTTACCCACTCACTTAGCATAACACCTAACGCTTAGCATGTCCCCTACGTTAATATATTAATCGCATATAACTAATACAAGATGCTAGAACTTGTAAGAGTGCAGCTTATTAACACTAATGCCGATATTAGTACTTAGCTAAAAATGCTAAGTTTCTTAGTCTATTAAAACTACAGGCTGTCCTCTACACAACTAATACTCCTCTACATAATCACCCCCACTGCCGTCTCTCTACAAATAAAACCCTCTTATGAATCTGCTACGTAAGGTCAGAACGTCTCTTTAGCTTAGGTGTACACTTAACAAAGTTGTTTGCCTAGCTCTTACTAATACGCTTTTTATTACAAATACGCTTTTTATTACAAATACGCTTTTTATTACATTTATATAGTAGTTCGTTAGCTATATTTTATACTAAAACCTTTAACAGCAGCAGGCTATATAAAGTAAAGTTAAAAATGCTTTTAATAATTTGTTCTTTCTAACTTATTAAAGTGTTTTAAGTTTAGCTTATAGTTTTATCAAGTATATCTTTAATTATATTAATATTATTAGTAAGACTTGCTTTGCTTATATTTTTAGTATCTAAGAACGCTAGTTTTTCTTTTAGTTTAATAAAGTTGTAGAATCTTCTTGTTAGGTAATTTAAGCTTAGTTATTCTAGAATTTAAAAAATCTTTTGTAATATAACATATATAATATCTTAAAAAGTAGTATTATAAGTAACTTTCTAAAAGGTATAGTATATAGTGTTTAGTATACTATAGCTTCTAATTATATACAACTTAAATAAAAGCTTTAGTTGTAAAGCTGTAGTTTATATAGCTTGTTATCTTTATACAACTTTTTAAGATGTTTAGAAGCTCTAGTACCGTAGATAATTAAAATAAAAAGTAATAAACTTGATAAAGAGATTTATTCTACACTTTTACACACTTTATATAGTATTTAATTAAGCTATAGAATACTTTTATATCTTTTATAACGTATTCTACCACCGAGACAGCTGAACAACTAAGCCGGCTAGCATGAAACACATAACGTGTTCCACCACTCATCTGCTAACACTAGTCATCCGCTGGCCCTAAAAGCTACTAAAAATAATAAAAATTACATTTTAAAATCTTAACAACACTTTAAACAAAGAACTAACAACGTTTAATATTATCCTTTTTACCTCCCTAGTGTATGCTATATAAGTATAAAAGAAACCTATATTATAACACTTAAGATGACGTACTTTATAGGCAAGTTGCTTACACACCTAAGTTACTTACTTTTACTAAGACTTTACTAAACTACTTTTCTTACACTAATGCACTCCTAACAACATTACTTAGATGTACTAAAAGAATATTAGATATAGCTTATACTTTAGGCTTTTAAATAAAATGTAACACTTTTAAAGTAACATACTATAGCTATGTATAAGGTTTTTTATAAAATAATAAATAACTAATACACTAAATAACTTTTATAAGCTAATTTTATAGCTAACCTATAAAAGCTAAGTAATAATAAAAATTAAGTAATTATTAAGCACATACTTAAGCTATATATGTAAAAAGATTTCCTCTTAGCTAGTAGCTATAGCTAATATAGCTAATTTTTTGCACACTAAGTAAAATCTAAGCTATATTAGCATAAACTAGCTTAGTATGTTTATAAAGTGCTAACTAGAGCTTAAAGTAAAGTTTTAAGTATAAGTATATTTAGTAAATATCTAGCCTATTATAAAGCTTATTTTATTAAAGTTATATATATTATTATTTTAAATGCTATACTTAGCTTTAATATTCTTTATAAAGCTAAACTAGCTTTAAATTTCTTTAAAACTCTTATAAAAAGCTTTTTTATAGTTATAGTTATACTTAAACTTTACTTTAAGTTTTAAATAACACTTTATAAACATACTAAGCTAGTTTATGCTAACATAGCCTAAATTATGCTTAGTGTGTAAAGAATTAGCTATATTAGCTATAGCTACTAGCTAAAAGAAAAATTCTTAAGTATATAGCTTAAGTATATGCTTAATAATTACTTACTTTTTATTATTACTTAGCTTTTATAAGTTAGCTATAAAATTAGCTTATAAAGGTTATCTAGTATATTAGTTATTTATTATTTTTTAAAAACTCTATACATAGCTACAGCATGTTACTTTAAAAGTGTTACATTTTATTTAAAAGCCTAAATTATAAGCTATATTTAATGTTCTTCTAGTATGTCTAAGTAGTGTTGTTAGGAATACATTAGTGTAAAAAGAGTAGTTTAGTAAAGTCTTAGTAAAAGTAAGTAACTTAGGTGTGTAAGCAACTTGCCTATAAAGTACGTTATTAGATTTTAGCTTAATTCTAGCCTCTAAATCTTTACATATTAATAATAGCTTAAGTATAAACTCTAAAGCTCTAATAAAGTACTTTACAGGCGAGTTGCTTACACACCTAAGTTGCTTACTTTTGCTAAGACCACACCCTAACACACTCTATTATAGCCTATAACAACCCGCTCTAGCACTATATAGTATAGTATAGCTTAGAATATTATTTAGATACTACTTCTACTTCTTACTTACACATTTGTGTGTTATGCATAGTCTAATTACACTATCTAGAGCACTTTTAGAATAGCTTACCTACTTTAGCTTACACGTATTTTTTTTACCTTCTTTTTATTACTGTGCGCCCTAAACTTTTTTAAAGCTGTTAAGTGTAAGCTCTTTTAAATTATTAAAGTTTTTTTCACTTTAATCTACCTTTTTTATATATATATTTTATATTATGTAGTAGCTTTATTAGCTACTTAAAGCTTAGTAATTTTTTATTACTGTCCGAACAGAAGTATTTAGATACGCTGTTAGGCGTCACGTGACATAGTCTTGTGTTACAGTCGCACGCACAAACAGATAAATATTCCTTTCCTCTGCACAGACTTAGAAAAAAGAACAATCAACACTAGTTACCTGCAACCCCCCGCGCGATGTCTACACCGTGCAACTCTCTTTGCCTCGCACGTACTTACTAATTGCAAATGCTAGCTAGCATAGAGCTTATTTAACACTAATTAGTAGTTTAAATGCTGTAAGACAGGAAGCTGTTCTTGTACCTTTCTGTTTAAAGAATTATGTATAAAAGAAATTCTTTTTTTTACTAATTCACAGGCAAGTAGCTATAAATCTTTATTTAGTTACCTAATAAAAGCAGAAAACCTGTCTGTCCAATACTGTTTAAAAGTATTATATAAATAGTAGTGCTTATTTAATGCTAGAAGGTCTGTTTTATCTTTTACACAAGGCTGTTTAGAGGCAGTGTACAACAAAAAGTAAGACAGCGCGCAACAACGCATAACTAACTACTATAAAGCAATAAGCAACACTAGCTTTATCTTTAACTAGCTAACATAACATATTAGCATATAAATAATACATACCTCTAGTAGGCATTTTAGTAAAGACTCTAACAAAGTAGATAAATATTAAAGATTAAGTAGATAAAATTAAACTATTAAATAACATACTTAAAAAAAAAGCTTAATTTATATATAGCTAACTTAATTATAGAACTCTACATATTAAGCGTAATAAATGTATAAACTTTTAAAAACTTTTAAAATAACTTATAAAGTAAAAGCTTGTACACTTTAAAAATTTTAGTTAACTATTTTTATAAAAACTAATTACTACCTTATAAAATAAGAGCATTAGTTTTAAAAAGAATAAAATAAAGGCTATTATGCTATATAAACTTATAAAAGAAAAACACGCTTTTACTATGTTATTAAACTACTATACTAAACTATTACTACTAGCGCTAGTTCTAACGCTATAGAAGATGTCTTTATATAAATTACCTATAGACTTAATACCTTCTCTATAATTAGTATAACTACCTTATAATAGCTTACTATATAAGAGCATAACTAGGCAGCTATATATTCCTGTAGCCACAGCTCTGCACAAGATTCCCTAAAGCTTATACTTACTATATATAATTTACTTACTGTATAATCTATACTAACTTCTACCTACATAAGATATTACAGTAGAGAACCTTACATTTAAAAAGGTTGTATAATTTTAGAAGGCATAAGAAAGAAGAACAACTATATAAAGCAACTATATAATATTTTAGCTAATAAGGCTATAGTATTTATTAAGCTCTACTAACACTTTATTATTTATAAGGCTTTATATATAAGCATTTTCTTTATTATCTTTAAAAAGCTGCGTACACATGTTCTACCTTTATAATATTAGTTTTAGGAAGATGTAAAAGGTTCTATATAAATAGCTTAGCAATTACTTAAATACTAATATAAATTATAACTTGTTAAATAGGCTCTAACAGCTAGCTGCTTATAGTATAAGCACTTAAGTAGTAAGAGTAAGAGTAGTGTATAGTGTGCACAGCGTACAAGGTAGGTAAAGTAAAGGTAACATGTTTCTAGTTCTATTACTCTTATCTTTCCTCTATACAGAGGAAAAGGGTGATATTTAGATGTTTACGCACAGAGGTTTGCACACAAGCATTATATAACATAGATATGTAGTCCTACTTGTGCGCAATTGCTTGTATCTAGATTATAACACTGCTACTATGTATAGACACTAGCAACTTTTCTTTTTATCTAAAAAGTTACTTTCTATATGTGTTACTTTTTTTCTGTTTATGTAGGTCTATCTAATTACATTCTACTTTTACTTTACTTTATTTATTAGAACTTGCCTTAGTAATGCTGTATATTAAGATAGGCTAGTTATACTATATAAATAGCTTTATAAATAGTATAAAGTGTTTTAGGCTATTATTATCTAGCCTTTATGCACTTACTTTATAAGTAATTTAGTAGTGTATAAACTGTTTTATGTAGAGTTTTATACTAAAATAGTGTAGAATCTTTGTGTAGGCAGGTGTGTAAAAAAGTGTATATAATAAGGTCTTTTTTTTTTTTACTTTTTTTTTTTTATTCTTTACTTTCTAAGCCTTATTATATAATTCTCTAGCTCTTTTCTTTTTTTATATAGTGCTAATAGTAACAGATACTCCTGCCTGCACACACACACACACACACACACACATAGAGAGAGATGTCTTTCTAGCCTTCCTTCTCTATCTCTAGCGCTATTAGTGTGGGCGTCTTTAACGTCCTTGTGTAGTCTAGCAGCCTAGGGCGCATTTATGTTACTTTTTTAACTAGTTCTGCTGCTAATTAGTAGTTTATTTAGTATTTTAGTATAAATATATAAATTTTTTAGCTCTTCTACTTTTTTTTTATATAAAATGCTAATTATAGACAGGCTAAGAAGCAGCATATAGCAGCTTTACTATTTTATAATATTAATATTATCTTGCCTACTAGCACTAATCTGCAGCTATAGGCAGTAAAGGTTGTGCGTTATAAGAGGTACTTTTATGTAGTTTTAGTTTAAAGTTATAGTTAAGTTCTAGCAACTTTATATACTTATTATTATAGTAGCACTACTAGTGCCTTTTTTTTTATTAAGTGTTATATGTTAGCTAACTTCTAGGCTAATGCCTACGCCTTATGTGTATAGCTGTCAGATATGCGCACCTACTGTCAAGACAGGAGGAACATTTGACGAAAGCTGCTACATAGTACGAGCAATAAGCTCGAACAGTATGTTGCTGCAAATTGCTGCATTTTGCAGCATTTTGCAGCATGTTGCAGCAAATTGCAGCATTTTACAGCATGTTGCAGCAAATTGCAGCAAATTGCAGCATGTTACAGCATTTTGCAGCAAATTGCAGCATGTTGCAAGCTGGTCGCGCATAGGGCTAGTGCGCGAGGGACTCGGATCGGCAGAACAAAAAGCTGAGCAACACGAGTAGAGCAGAAAAAGGATTAATAAATAAACACAATTAATATAATTAATTAATTATCCTATACATTATATTAAAACCCATTATTTATCTCAGGAAGCCTAGAAACAGTGCTTTAATCTAACAATTAAGAGTCTCAGTGCCTCCATTGATACAAAATGGCCACCCAGCCTCCTCGAGACGCGACAGTCGTCCTTCGAGACCACACCGACTACAGAGCCTGGATGATGCAGCTGCAATTGAGATGTGTAGCGCACAGCATCTGGCCGCAAGTGGATCCTAAGTTGACTATCTAAATAATCTCTAAACCAAGAGCTCTAGAGATGCCGCTAATAGCTAAGTTTTCACCAGCCTCTAACGTTAAAACGCCTACGCACCTAAACAAGCTATTAACAAGCAGTGTTAGAGCCTTTAAAGAAGCTATTAAATACTATAAGATTAAGGCTAACAAGTACAAGAGTAATAGACATAATTATAAAAGAGAGTAATTAAGCTTCTAATAGATTATTGTCTTTATCTAGTTAATAGTTAGCCTGCATCTGCAGCGTACATGCTGTTCCCTAGATTAACTACTTAGATAGTAGATTACAAACTTTAAAGCTATAGTAGGTGTTAACAACTAATTTAAACAAAAACACGTGCGCAACTAATATAATGCATCCCTAGAGCTGCTAAGAAACGTAAGCATATAGGACCTATAGCTAGCAGAGTATAACTACGCTGCTACAGAAGCAGAGACACAAAATGTTCTAAAAACAACGCAGTTTAATGCTGTAGCAAAGGACTTTCTAACTACTATAAATAAAGTTGCCCCTTATTAGTTTACAACCTTTTAGAAAAGCAGACAGTTCACACTAAACATAAATTAAAAAAAATAATAAAGCGCTTTTAAAAACATATAATGTTAAATTATCTAATATATATAAGAAAGCATAAAGCTGCTTTTATAACAGATAACTTGTTATACTTTACTAAAAGTAAAAAAACTACCTAGGGCATAAATAGAGACGCCTGTAGTGCAGAAGTTGCAACATTAAGAAAATAAAGTAAACCTTAACATTAATGTTATTAAAAAGATAATAAAAAGTTATCTTTAAGCTAAAAACCTGCTAAAATAGAAAGCACTAAATGTCCTACATGCAGACACATTTATGCACTAAAGGACTACTTCTATGTCTATCTAGACAGAGCACTAGACTAGTAGATACTAAATAAAAAAGTTAAAGAGCTTATAGCATTAAAGTGTAAGTATAACTTAGAATTTTAAGGCCTACTAAAAGGGCAGCGTAGACATAATTTAAAAATACTAATTCTAAAGAGTTTACATACACCTACGCTAAAGATATAAAAAAACTAACTTAAAAGCTAGAAAGTATTAAGAGTTAAGGTAGCTACATTACTAGCTATAGTTAATTTAAACTAAAATAGATATCTACTAAAAGAATTATTTATTCTTAACTTAAGCTTAACATGCTACATTATAAATAATTTTAATTAGATCTATAACTATTATTTACTAACACTAAGAGACTTTATCTAGTCTAGAAACTCTTATATATAGATTTAAAGCTACAGATTAATTACACTAAGCTTAAAAAGTAAGCATAAAACACATAGTTAAGCATATAGTCTTGTACTATATAACGCTGCACTGTGCCTAGACCTGCTGTGCAACCTAGTCTTGTTCTGCCTACTGCAACAGAAAGGAATCTAGTAGGACACATAAGCAGAGCTAACTGCTTTAAAGGCTTTAGATAAAATAATAATTAGAGATTTTATAAAGATCTATAGCTAATAGGTGTTAGAGTACTATCTACTATAAAAGGGCTTATATTATACACACATAATTAACATAAGAACTAAACATAGTCTATAAAAGGCATTAGCAGAGCTATAGCATAAGCGTTTAGGACACCTTAAACTAGCTACACTTTAACACCTTATACAGTAAGCTAAAGGGGTGTAAATTAAAAAAATTATAATAGTTTAATATAACTTATGTAGCAAAGCTAAGATATAATAATAAATTAGCTGCACACTATAAATTAGCAATAGTAGACCTAGTAAAAGACTGTTAATTAATTTCTATGCATATAAAGCATAAAGCATTATAAAAAAGTAAAGTTAAATACTAATTACTAATAAGTATTCTAGCCTCTAGTAAGACCTCTACTTTAAAAATAATAAGCTTACTAAATTAATTATTAAAGCTTTTATAATCTTTATCCTTTTTCTAAAAAACTATTATAATATTACTATAAAAGTTATTAAAGCTAATAACAAGATTATAATAGTAAAACTAGAGGTAAAACGCTAGCTAGCATTATATAGAATAACTATTAAGCCTTTAGCACTAGATACACAAGCCTAGAACAGAGAAGCTAAACGCTTAGAGGGTGTAAATAAAAAAAAGTTATAGGCTATATAACTAGATGCTAACTTACTATAGGACGTATAGCTATACATTACTAGAGCAGGCGTATACCTATACAATTAGACGCTAAACTATGCTAACAACTAAAAGACACTATATAAGATCTTTATTACATAAGCAGCTCTAAATAATAAAGTTATTACATTAATTTAAAAGCTAAGCTTTACACATTTAAAAGCCTATAGCTATAAAGCATTTATAATAACTAATAACACACATTAGAATAAATCTAAGCTATAGAGGCTAGACTTAAAGGCGTAGATTAGATATCTAGTTAGGTACTAATTATTAAACATTTACTGTGTATAGATACTACTGCTAGTAAAAGTAATCTGTACACATAATATTATTTTTAATAAATACTTAATCTTTAGCAGTAAGCCTAAAGACCTAATAAATAACTTTATGTACAACATAGTAAAGAAAATTACTATATATATTAAAATAATTAAGCTTCTAACACCTAGTTATTAGCTAAAGACAAAGTTATTTTATAAAGATAACACTATAGATAATAAATTAAATTTTAATAAAGTAGACCTACTAGGCTACTATTAAGAAAGGAAGATTAGAGATAACTATTTATCTCTTTTAAATACTCTGCTACCTGCAGCATTACTTATGCAGTTAATAGCTAGAGCAGCACTAAAGCTAAGCTAAATAAGGTTATTAAAGACTATACTATAAGCTGTAGCCTTTATAGCTAGCATAAAATTTAGAAGTGTAGAAAAGCATAGTAGTAAGACGCTAGATAAAGTAGCATTAATAAAAATGCTATTTAAAAGAAAGACACTTTATAGAAGCTAGCTACTACCTCTACTATTAACTTAAAAGCAACTAGAGGAGCACTTTCTACATAAGATGTTTAAGGTAGTAGAAAGAACGCACTTAAACAGTTATTAGATAATAAAATCTTAGATAGAGGTCTAGATAAAGCTAATTAAGGCAGCTAGACAGCAGATTCTAGATTGTATGTAGGTGTACACCTACAAGCTTAATAAGCACTATAAATTATAAAGATGCAAGGCGTAACTAGTAGTTTATAGCAATTAATAAAGAAACATTACTATATAAGATACCTACACTGCCACCCTAGCAGGACGCTTATTTTAAATGCTAATAGTAATATTTGCACACTTTAACCTAAAGCTTAAATAATACAATGTAACTAACATGTTTATACATGCAGCAATTAACTGCAATATCTACATGCAGATGCTAAGAGGCTATTAGAAACTAGGTATAATACTAAAGCTTTAAAAAGCACTATATAGCCTATAAATTTCTTTTTTACTCTAGTAACACTATTTTATAATAACTCTTAAAGGCCTTAGGTTTTTAGCTGTTCTACATAAACTCTACTGCATAACTAAAGCTAGAATATTTGTCTTCTTTTATGTAGACAACTTTATTATTGTGTATAAAAAAGGCTCTAAAGCAGATGCACAGCGTGTAGTAGACTAGTTACAAGAAAAGTATACTCTAACAAAAGGCAAAGACCTATAATAGTTTCTAAGAGTTAAGATTATTAGAAATTAATAGTAATAAATAATTTAGCTGTTATAAGCATTATATATTAATAAGATAGCTAGGCTAGCTAATAGAAAAGACCTGCAGCACGCTACACCTATAAGTAGGATTAAACTTATGCTGCAATCTAGTTTTGCAACCCTATTAGTGTAACGGCGCAGGCAAGACAATGGGTCCGAATGCGGTATGAATCCACTCAGAGGCATATGGGAGTGCGTGGGGACTCAGAGACCTGGGAATACCAATGACACCTATAGGCCTTGTACGTAGGATATTAGAAAACTACTGAGCTAGCTACGGGGCGAGGTGCGACTAAATACATGAGGGAATAGGGGTAACAGCAGGGGGCAGGGCAGAGTCGGGGCCAGGTTGAGTCAGGGTCGAGCCAGGGTCGGAGCCGATACGGGGACCCTTCGGATGGGTACCGGGCGACCCGAGATGGAACGAGAATCGTTACACTACCCCCCCCTCTGTAGACTGATAGTCCCTATCAGTAGTAGTTATAGTACAAAGTATTGTTGTCATGTCCTCTGCCTCCTTAAACCAAAACTAGTCTAATTTAGCTAGGTGTCCTTGCTAAGTATTCCTTTGCACTGCTAGCAGTGTCCTTAGAGTTGTAATACTCTTATGTATAACTATAAATTTACTCCTTACTTCTATACCTTGTTGTCTGCTAAGTAATCTATGCCTTTTACACTAGCTTTAAAAGCCTTAATCTACTTGCGTAAGGCCCTTAGAGGTCCTAGCTAATTTAGATGCTTATTATAGAAGGCTTTTAATTTATAGGAAGAACCTATAAAATTTAAAGCCTTGTACTAGACTAGATTAGGGTTGTGTCCTACCTATCTTACTTAGTACTTAAGCGTTTTCTAGTAAAGCTTGCTAGCAAGTATTTCCTCTACTTCCTACTCCTCTACCCTATTAATAGTAATGCTAGGGGGTCTTAGAGGTTCTTGTTCTAGGAGAGGATCCTAAGGATCTTTGTAAAGTATGTTTAGTGCAAAGATGTTATGTATCTTTAACCCTAAAAGTAGCTTTAAGCAGTACAAGTTTCTAAATTGTTTAAGTACCTTAAAGGGGCCTTCCTATTGTTTAGATAGTTTTTAGCTAGGTCTCTAGACAGCTAGGTTCTTAGTGTCTAGGTAGACTATGTTGCTAACCTCCTAGTTAACTGGCCAGCAGTAGCGGTTAACTACAGTTCGCATCCAATCCTAGGCCTTTTCTATATAGGTCTTAGCTAACTCCTAGGCTGCATGCATGTAGGTTGCTAATGCTAGGGCATCCTTCTAATTTAACTTGTCTATGGCTGTAATAGGTTCTGTAAAATGTTTCTAGTCCCAGCTTTAACATAGTTTAGAGCTGTATAAGACTTAATACAGAGACATTTTAATTATTGCATAGGGTAAGGTTATCTAAGCCTAATTAATTAGGGGTAGTAAGGAACTCTAGTTATCTTAGTAAAAGAATATAAAAGGCTTTAGTCTTTAATTAATATACTTATTTATAATCTCTATTTAGCTATCTGTTTCTTTATAATAGGTAGTAGAGAGCTTAACTTTTACACCTAGAATTTAACAAAATTTAGACTAGAAACTAGATATAAACTAAGGTTCTTAATTAGAAATAATAGTTTTAGGTGTGTAGCTAAAACAGTACACTTATTAAATAAATAAAGCAGCTATTTTTTAGGCGTTAATTATTTTATAGCAGGGGATAGAAATAGCTTGCTTAGATAGGTAATTAATTATAACTATAATCTAATTATATCTAGACTTGTCTTTAGAGAACTCCTTAAAGTTAATGCACAGGTGCTATATTAGTTAAGTAGGAATTAGTAGGGGGTAGATAAAGCCTAGGGTTTAAGTTTGTTTTAGATAAGCCTTGCAACAGGGGAGGCAATTCTGTACATATTATTTGTAAGTAGCTTCTATACCCTTTTAGTAGTACTTTTAGGCTAGTAACTAATAGGTCTTAGTAGCACTAGGATGTGCTAAAGATACTTAGTTGTAGACTTCTTAGATAAGTTAGGTACACAGCAATAAGTCTGCTAGCACACATAGGCAGTTAGCATAGAGGAGTAGTCTATTTCCTATCTAATAATAGTAGGGTAGAAGTTCTTGCTCTTATGTAAAAAAGGCTTAATTTTTTTAAACTAATGCATTAATTAATTCTAGAGAATTTAGAGACATAACCTAGTTTAGTTCTTTTATAACATTTAGCGTAGCTGCTTAAGTTGTTGTTTAAGCAATATAGTACTAGGCTAGTTTAGAGTTAATTTAGGGGTGCAGTTAGTACAGTCCTAGTAGGACCCTTAACCTATTATTAGTTTAAGCTGCTCTTAAATTTTCTACATCTTGTTTATAACAACTAAAAATGTCTGCCCTAGTGTTATTTTTACTAAAGGTGTACTTAATTTAGAAGTAATACTAAGCTAACTTTTTAGCCTAACAAACCTAACAAGCATTTAGCACCTTTATTATTATAAAGTACTCTAATAAATAATAATTAGTATATACTAAAGTGCTTATTACTACAGATGTAAGCTTAGCCCTCTATTATTTAAACGCAGTAATAATTGTAAATAGCTCCTTATTATGTATCTCTTAGTTTAGCTCTAAACTAGATAGGACCTTGCTATAAAACAATACTAGGCACTAATTTCTATCTGCTTGTTCCTAAAAGAGGACTTCTGCTACTACCCTATTAAAAGCGTTAGTTTTAATTTTAGTTTACAACATAAAGTTAAAATAGTAAAGTGTGGGTATACTTAGTAGCGCAGACTTTAGCTTTTTAAAAGCTACATTACACTCTAAAGTCTATATAAAAGAGGTAGTAGGGCTCTAAAGCGTAATAATTAGTTTAGCTACATAAAAAAATTCTAGAATAAATTACTAATAAAATTTAGTAAAGCCTAGAAAAGATTTCACACCTGTTATAGTAGTAGGCGCCTGCTAGTTGCGTAGCACTTCTACTTTCTCTAGGTTAACCTCTAGTCCTTTGTTTAAAAGTATATAGCTAAGATACTTTGTTTAAGTAACATAGAATTTACTTTTTCTAATCTCTACTTGTAATCCTGCTTACTGTAGCCTCTTTAAAACCTTTTTAACATAGAGAATATAAGTTGCCTTATCTTTAAAGTAGATAAGGATATTATTAAGATAAGTAATACAAAAATTATTTAGATAGTTAATTAATATATTATTTATATAGCGCTAGTAAGTTGCTAGACTATTACACAATCTAAAAAGCAAGACTTTACACTTATAGGTTCTGTATTATGTCTAAAAAGTAGTACACTTTTTAAAGCTTAGATCTATCTTAATCTTATTAAAAGCTACGCAGATATTAAACTTAGTAAAAATTACTACCTTAGTAGGTCTTAACAGGAGTTTGTCTATGTGTAGTATTAGATACACATTCTTGCAGGTAAGAGCGTTAAGTTTACAGTAATTAACATAGATACATAAGTTGCTATTTAGTTTCTGTACATAAAGGATAGAAGATGTAAAAGGGCTCTAACTCTGCTTAATAAAGCTATATTTTAGATTGTCTATAACATATTTCTTTGTTACCTCTAGCTCCTTAAGGTTCTGTTTGTACAACAGACTGTAACTGTTAGGAAGAGGCTCTGTAAGGACAATCTTGTGGTTATATAGACAATGTACTAGTAGCTAGTGAGCTGCTGTGTGGCTAAATACATCTTAGTACTAATAGTATTTAAAGGGCAATTAAAGGTTTACTAATGCTTTAGTTTTATATTTAGCGTCTAACTATAAAGCTTACTTGTCTTTAATTAACTACTTAATTTTATAAATAAAAGTTAAAAAGAACTTATTCTTCTTTTTTTTTATATTAAAATAAAAAGCATTTACTAAAATTAGAGTAATAGTAGCTAAATAGACCTCCTTTAGACCTGTTCTAGACTTCTTAATAGATAGGCAGAAGAATAATTTAAGTGTCTTTAGACTATAGATAATAGAAGATCTATATAATTTTAGTAGCCTTAGTAAACCCTTAATGTAGTAGATTATTAGGCTGCATAACTGCTAAAATTAGTTCTTTTTCTATAGTGCGTTGCGTTGTTTAATATCTAGCTCTACTTCTTTGTTGCGCGCAGGCTAGGTTAATTGCATAAGCAAGGGCGGCGAAGGTTTATAGGTAGGTAGATATTTACTAGGCTATATAATCTAATTTCTCTTTATATCTAAATAAAGTTTAAAACAACATAACTATTTAATGCTAATAATGCAATCCTAGGAGCTAAGGTCTATAATAATAAAAAGGCAGTTTTAGATGCTTCTTCTATTAATTTACATGTGCAGGTAAATATACTAGTAGACAGGGACTTAGATCTAATCTTAAAAGCCCTTAACTATAACTTTAAATAGTAAGCATTAGATAAGGACATAAAAGCATTAAAACAATAACTTAGTAGTTAGTAAGTTAATAAATAGAAAACTATAAGCGCTAGTATTAACTAAAGAATTTAAACAGACTTTAATACTTTTTAAATATAAAACAGTAGAGACTTAGAAGTGTTTTTCTTTAAATAAGTATAATAAATTAATGTTTAATAAATTATACTTGCTTAAGCCTAAGACAAAGAGTTTCTCTAGGCGTTACTATTTCCTATCTAAGAGGCATCTAGATTAAAATTATTTATGTCTATAAATTCTTTTTTAAAATTTTACTGCTCCACCTCTATTTCTTGTACCCTAAAAATAGGGCAGTTACTAGCAAAATGTTTTAGTTTTCTACAATTATAATAGTTGCTAGAAGTTGTCTGTCTTTCTAGGGCAGGTGTCTAGCTAGATTGTCTATAGGTAACTAAGGTGGACTAGGGTACTAACAGAGGTGCAGGTTAGGGTGCACTAGAATAGTATACTGCCTTAGATGTATTACTAGAAACCTTCTAAGACTAATCTGCACTAGGTCTAACAGTAGACTGTTAGGTAAGATTAACAGTTTGCTCTAAAATAGCAAGAGTATTCCTTCTTTCTATGTTATAGGCTGTTAGGTAGGCTACTATAGTCTTAAAGAAGCTTTTCTAAGTGTGCTTAAAACCTAAGTTTAGTACTTTTAGGCTAGGCAGTATTTTTTCTTATAAGTAGAAAAACTATTTTAACTTTAATATAGACCTTTTAACAGCAGCACTAATAAAGTAAGCTTTAAAGGCAGAAAATGCTTCTTTTTTTTCTATCTTTAAAGTCTAAAACACCTGTTGCACCTCTATCTCTTTATTGCTAGTAATAAAGTACATTTATAAAAGCTTAATTATTTCTTCTGTGTTCCTAAACTAAAAGTTGTTTAATTTAGCTAGGTATCTAGGCTCTAGGTATTCCTTCGCGATACCAGCAGTGTGTCCCTATACTAGCGCCATGCGTGTGCGCTCACTCTAATAGTAATCTGCATTAATGTTAAGTCTGTCTATAATAAAGGCTTACTATTATTTAAACATAAGTTTTTTGCTATCTGTAAGGTTCTTAATTTTAGGCGTGCGTTTAGTAAGGTAGCTTTAAGGGAGTTTAAAGGTGCCTAAAAGGTCTTTTACTATTAGTGTAGTAAGGGTAATTTAAGGCATTATTAGAGGTAATTTAGTAGTTAGTAGGGGATAATTAGGACTAACAGTTTTTAATCTAGTTAGCTGTTTAATTTATGCTCTTAATTAAGCAACTTAGTTTTTAAGGGCTATACTGCTAGAGTTTAACTCTAAATCTAGTAGGTTTTTAGCTTTAAGTCCTACAAAAGAGAGTTTAGCTGTTAAGGTTAGTAGTAGTTTAGTTCTAAAGGTAGGCATCTTGCCTTAGCTGCAGCTAGAACAGGTTGTAGTCTTTACAATAGAATCTAATAGTAGTTAAGGGTTAGGCATTAGTAGTTATCCCTAATCCTAATAGGTTATTAGTAGTCTTTAAGTTTCTACTTTAGCGCACTCTTTGCAACTTTTCTAAAGGCAATCCTAATTGTAGGGGATAAGAAGTTCTAAACCTAAAGGCTTTAGTTAACAGAAGGTCTCTAGAATCTTATCTATACTAACTAAATAATTTAATGTGACAGTGTGTAAAAATAGCAACCTAAACTAAATTAGACGCTTTTTAGAACTTAGACATAGTTAAATAAATAATTAATGTAATATTATTAATAAGGCTGTTACTAGCAAAAGCAAGTTTTCTAATATAATGTAACAGCGCAGGCAAGACAATAGGTCCAAATGCGGTATAAATCCACTCAGAGGCATATGGGAGTGCGTGGGGACTCAGAGACCTGGGAATACCAATGACACCTATAGGCCTTGTACGTAGGATATCAGAAAACTACCGAGCTAGCTACGGGGCGAGGTGCGACTAAATACATGAGGGAATAGGGGTAACAGCAGGGGGCAGGGCAGAGTCGGGGCCAGGTCGAGTCAGGGTCGAGCCAGGGTCGGAGCCGATACGGGGACCCTTCGGATGGGTACCGGGCGACCCGAGATGGAACGAGAATCGTTACAATTAGAAGTAAATTAATATTAGCAGAAGATTAGATCTCTGCTTTTTACAGCAGTTACTATAAAACTAGACATTGCCTTTGCTACATTACGCTTTACACAGTTTCTTACAAATCCTGCATCTAACTATTAGAATGCAGCTAATTAAGTTATCCTGTACCTACATGCAACACAGACGTACGCACTCTAATTAGGAGGAGAAGACTACTTTGTAGTAGCAAGTAATGCGTTATTTATAGATAATACACTAAATAAAAAAAGCTTTTAAGGCTATGTTATTTAACTATTTAGTAGATAGATTGCATAGCAAGCAAATAAACAAGATATAGTTACAATGTTAATAATAAAAGCAGAATTACTTGCACTGTTTTAAGTTGCTAAGGAAGCTATATTTACAAGAATGCTTTTTAACAAACTGTAAGTTAAGCTGCCTAATTTAACTATTATAATCTAGTGTAACAACAAGCAGACAATCTAACTAGTAAACAAAGAGATATCTTAACTTTAAACTAAGCTCTAACATGTCAACATCCATAACCACTAGCTCCGACAGGAAGTCTCTCAACAAACAATTAAGGTTGTCCATGTCCCCTCTAGCAAGATGCTTGCGGACAGACTTACCAAAGCGCTTCTAGCCAGCAAATGGCCAAGCTTTCTTTAGCAAATTCAGCTAGTTAACGTCAGGGAGAGGATAGTCAGTCAGGAAGCGGATATGGAAGAGATTAAAGCAAGAATGGAAGCCCTAGAAGCATACTAAGGTTGCGCAATCGGGAACCAGCTTAAAGCATGTCCAAGCTGAGGGGGTGTGTCAGATATGCGCACCTACTGTCAAGACAGGAGGAACGTTTGACGAAAGCTGCTACATAGTACGAGCAATAAGCTTGTCAGATATGCGCACCTACTGTCAAGACAGGAGGAACGTTTGACGAAAGCTGCTACATAGTACGAGCAATAAGCTCGAACAGTATGTTGCTGCAAATTGCAGCATTTTGCAGCATTTTGCAGCATTTTGCAGCATGTTGCAGCAGATTGCAGCATTTTGCAGCATGTTGCAGCAGATTGCAGCATTTTGCAGCATGTTGCAGCAAATTGCAGCATTTTACAGCATGTTGCAGCAAATTGCAGCAAATTGCAGCATGTTACAGCATTTTGCAGCAAATTGCAGCATGTTGCAAGCTGGTCGC